>NC_134401.1:67075628-67227316 GCF_050003625.1 Haematobia irritans | reverse complement strand
TATATATATATATATATATATATATATATATATATATATATATATATATATATATATATATATATATATATATATATATATATATATATATATATAATATATATATATATATATATATATATATATATATATATATATATATATATATATATATATATATATATATATATATATATATATATATATATATATATATATATATATATATATATATATATATATATATATATATATATATATTATATATATATATATATATATATATATATATATATATATATATATATATATATATATATATATATATATATATATATATATATATATATATATATATATATATATATATATATATATATATATATATATATAATATATATATATATATATATATATATATATATATATATATATATATATATATATATATATATATATTATATATATATATATATATATATATATATATATATATATATATATATATATATATATATATATATATATATATATATATATATATATATATATATATATATATATATATATTATATATATATATATATATATATATATATATATATATATATATATATATATATATATATATATATATATATATATATATATATATATATATATATATATATATATATATATATATATATATATATATATATATATATATATATATATATATATATATATATATATATATATATATATATATATATATATATATATATATATATATATATATATATATATATATATATATATATATATATATATATATATATATATATATATATATTTATATATATATATATATATATATATATATATATATATACAAATGTACGACAGAAAAGATGTAGGTGCCTTTTTCGAATAAATTGGCCAAATTTCTGTATTTTTTATTCTAAATTGTGGAGTTTACACACGCTCGCCTTTTTTGAAACGGGTTACAAGTTCTATCCAGCAAAGAAAAAATCACCGAAATCGGTTCATAATTTGACAGCTAAAACAAAATTTGATACCCCCAAGGTGACCAACTTTCAACACCAACAGGTCAGCCCGTGGACCCACTAGGGACTCACAAACTTGCAAACCAAGAGGAAAACATCTGAGTTTTCACATAAAGAAAAATTATATTGATATCTTTATCCGTTCAAAAGTTACAGAATTATTTCCAAAAAAGAATGCGAATTGAAACCACTGTGCCTTGTTTACCATAGCATTATGTTGATATCTTTATCCGTTCAAAAGTTGCAGAATTATTTCCAAAAAAGAATGCGAATTGAAACCACTGTGCCTTGGTTACCATAGCAGTGTCGCGTTTTAAGTTAACAACAAGTCAACAACTTTATCCACGGTTAGTTTAAGCTTAAAAGAATATAAATTTGGTGGAATTTTTTCTGCGTTTTTTGAATCTCTTTCGTGAGGGATTACCTCCTTTTGATGTCGTTACCTTAGAAAAGGTTCGACTTGCCAAAGTGTCGCAACCTGTCGACCCATATACAGGTCGACTAATTGAGCCGATACCAGTCCACTGGGTCCTGAAGTTAGCAACCCAGTGGATTAATTTGAACTACGCTGCATGGTGGGTTAATTTACCACTATACTTGAAATTCGTAATAGGTACATATTATGAAATAATCTGTCAAACTGAACGGACGTGTTTTTAATAGCGTCAGCCGAAGGCTCAATATCGCCCAAAGAATGGTAAAATAAATTGTACTTGCAAAACTAAACTTGGTCTCGCTTTTATTTTTTCTCCCCGCTATAGGTAATCATTTCCTACATTGCTCGATAGGATTTGTAGTAGTTTTCTACTCTCTGAAATCTACGTGCCTAAGAAGTCATAAGCTATGACTTCTCCCTTTTATTTTGTTAAAAGAAACTGCCCTGCCACTTTCTGCCAAGTTTTAAGTTTTCCCTTTTTTACAGAAAATTTCATATTACTTTCTTCAATATGTAAAAAAAAACTTTTTGGTGTTTGGCCAAACCAGGGATTGAACCATGATCCTTTGTATGCAAAGCGGGCATGCTAAACATTGCACCACGGTGGCTATCTAAAAGCTTGTTTCTCTTTCCTGGGCGCCGAAAACTATGGTTTATAAATATAACTGCTTGACTGCGTTGCTTGTGCGTTGGTGGCTATAGCGATAATTGTCGGTTGATGACAATAACAGCTTCGTAGCCCAGTGGATAGTAGGGTATGGTATGGTCCGCGGTTCGAATCTCCGTCCAGGCGAAAGGTAAAATTTTAAAAAATTTATAAAATAGAATAATTTCTTCTACTTTTTTTGTAGTAGTAATAACCTCGTGGAAGTGAGAAAGATTTCAGGATTTGAGTTAGTCTTTATGAAATAGTTTATATACCGTGTAAAAAATCAACTTTTATCACAAAATTGTTTGTCTAAAATTTCGTTTGGGAGGAAAGATTTATTTGTTTGCGTGTATTTAAAAGAATCCATCGAAATATTTATATTGAACCCGATATGGACTAATTTGTTTCAACTGTGTCACCTGGAATTATTGATTTTTGTTTTACGTTAAAATTAAATTTATAGCTATATAACTGTTTTTGTAACATATTTAAACATATGCTAAGTAAGTTGTTACACTTTCATTCTCCAAACCATAATATGCTATATGTAACAGGTTGGCTGATAAGTCCCCGGTCTGACACATAGATGGCGTCGCTAGTATTAAATGCATATTATTTTTATATAGTGCCAACCTTCAAATGATTCGTGTCAAAATTTGACGTCTGTAAGTCAATTAGTTTGTGAGATAGAGCGTCTTTTGTGAAGCTACTTTTGTTATTGTGAAAAAATGGAAAAAAAGGAATTTCGTGTATTGATAAAATAAAAATTTTCAAAAAACTTGGCTTGATACTGAGTTTCCGGACTCTGCCCCAGGGAAATCAACAATAATTGATTGGTATGCCAAATTCAAGCATGGTGAAATGAGCACGGCGGACGGTGAACGCAGTGGACGCCCGAAAGAGGTGGTTACCGACGAAAACATCAAAAAAATCCACAAAATGATTTTGAATGATCGTAAAATGAAGTTGATCGAGATAGCAGAGGCCTTAAAGATATCAAAGGTGTTGGCCATATCATTCATCAATATTTGGATATGCGGAAGCTCTGTGCAAAATGGGTGCCGCGCGAGCTCACATATGACCAAAAACAACAACGTGTTTATGATTCTGAGCGGTGTTTGCAGCTGTTAACTCGTAATACACCCGAGTTTTTCCGTCGATATGTGACAATGGATGAAACATGGCTCCATCACTACACTCCTGAGTCCAATCGACAGTCGGCTGAGTGGACAGCGACCGGTGAACCGTCTCCGAAGCGTGGAAAGCAAAGTAATGGCCTCTGTTTTTGGGATGTGCATGGATAAATATGATTTTAACACCGAGAAAATGAATTCCTATCTTATACGGATTTTGAGAAATTCCAAATAAACTTTGAACCCGTCTCCTGTAAAATTCACTTTTTAGAATTAGCGTACTCTGGAATGTAGACAACAACGCAAAAAGCTTTGTTCATTCTAAAGTGCTCTAAGTCATGTTTAGCCATGTTCTATTATCACTATTTGGAATTCGTACATTCTAAAAAAATATACAGTAAATATGATTTTAACACCGAAAAAATGAATTCCTATCTTATACGGTTTTTGAGAAAATCCAAATAAACTTTGAACCCGTCTCCTGTAAAATTCACTTTTTAGACTTAGCGTACTCTGGAAAATTTAACATGTGTTCATAACAGAGATGGAAGTTTCCAAAACACTTAACTTTTTTCTGTTTATACAGCGCTTTTTGTGCTAGGCTAAAAAGTTTCCGAACTGCCCTCGTATGTTATCGAGGAAAACAAAAATTACGAAAATTAAACGTTTTTGGGACAGGGAACAACTTTTTTAATTTTGTTGTGAATTAAAAATATGAATTGAAATCTATATAACTTTTGAACTAATTATGATATCATCATGATTTTTATTGAGTTTTGCAGGGAAAATTGTTTTAAGAAATATTGCTGAATATATTATTCCAAAAATTCGTATAAAAAATCCCTAAAATCCCCAAAGTTGCGACATACAGTGCTGTTCAAAACATTTGCAACCACGTTTCCTGTTGAATATAAACCATAATTATAATGAAAATAAGAATATTAAAACCAAACGTTTAATGCAATGTTGTTGCCTATTATGTCAGCTTTAAAGATTTTAGAGAATAAGGAATCTAACGCCAACGACTTTTTGATAATTTACAAAATTAGTTCAAAATAAGATTTTGACATTTGCAACTAATAATAAGTGTCCCATATATTAAAAAATCAAGTGGTCGTTACTTTCAACAGTCAATTTAATAGTTGATGCTATAGTGATGCCTCTTGACTACTTCTGCGCATCTTCTGGGTATTTACAGGGTTTAGTGGTCAATGATATCCTTTGGTTCAGGTTCATATAGGGGTTATCAGGCTTTTTGTACGGCCACGTTTTCGTTTTACAATTTCCCAAAGGTTCTCTATGAGATTTAGGTAAGACAATGGGGTAAGCCAGTCAAGCACACACGACTTTCCATCGGCAATCCATTGCTTTATCACAATAGACGGATGCCTGGGGTTGTAATCGGGCTGAATAATCTCTGAAGGAGGTTCTTCCCAAGATGCTTATGGCAATGTCACATCGGACAAATGTTTTTGTAGACTTCCGACGGCATAATACCCTCGACTCTATGATTTGAGACTAAAACTTATCCAGAAAAATACCCACAGACCATAATATTGCCCCCCACCACGATTGTATTTCCTGGATTAAGACTTTCCTTTGGATCTTCGTACTGAACTTCTTCCATCCGAATCATATAAATTAGATTTTGATTCGTAGGAAAATATAACACATTTCCTCTGCTACTCCGTCCATTTAAGGCATTTTTGTGAAAATTGAGGGCGCGCTAACCTATTTTTCTTGGAAATAAGCTGTTTTTCATATTTTTGTACAATCTCACTTCGACTTCCAAAGCTCGACGTGTGATCGTTACGGTTGATATATCCAGTTGACTTTAATTTTTGATTTCTTTAGATGATATGTAAGAGAATTGTTCTATAGTTCTTTCAAATTTATGATCTTCATTTGGCGTAGTCTTACGTTTTCTTTAACCTCTGCGCACAGTTTTGGTGCATCCTCTTTTTATATCTCGAGACGCAGTTGATTTGTGGACACCGTACTCTTCCGAAATTCATTTTTGTGATACCAACCAAAATCATCTATATTTTGCATTTTAACATTTTTATTATATTTATTGCCGGTTATTTTATTGAATTATTCCAAAAATAGGGCATAAAGGCCTATAACGATCAATTCATTGCCAAATTAGGCAATGGACTATACGATATTCCTACAATGCCCTTTTTTATACGCTTAATATATCCACTTTTAGATCCTTATAACTATTACAGGTAAAAAATACAAAAGTAATGCTATTAAAGGAAATAGTACAGGGTGTTAGGTAGTAGCAAATGTTTTGAACAGATGGAATCATGTGATTCTTTACCTTTCGGGAAATATCAATATTTTATAACTGCACATTCATTTGCCCTATTTGGAAATGGTTAGGTTAGGTTAAAGTGGCAGCCCGATTAAGATTCAGGCTCACTTAGACTATTCAGTCCATTGTGATACCACATTAACTAAAAGTACTTATTACATATGGGCACTTCTAGTTTTAACCGCTGAACCTTCTTGATTATTTTTCTTTGTTGAACCAACCAGATTGTTCCAAAAACATTAGCAAACTGCTTAAGTTAACGTTTTCCAGATCCGCCAGTAATCTGAAGCTATATGCTCCTAAAAGTTGCTTGCGCTTTACACAAAATGCAGGACACTCACACAAGAGGTGTTTAATTGATTCCTTTTCCTCCGCATCATGACAGCTCATACAATAGTCATTATACTTCGCGCCAATAGTTTTTGCAAAATCGCCTATCAGGCAGCGACCCGTTATAGCAGATATCAGGAGTGATATCTGACGTCTCGAGAACACTAGCATATCTAGTGTGCGGTTTAAGTTTAAATGGACATATTTGCTTGGTGTCGTTACAGCCCTTGCAATTCTCCCATCGAACATTTGCCATCATAACAGCCTTCTCACGCAGCATGAGCTTTGGAAATACTACTCCATAAAGAATATTTTTAAAGTGGAAGCTAAATTATAAAATTATTAAGGGAGATAATTTTACCTCGATTAAGTTCATAGTGGGCTAGTTGCAAATGTTTTGAACAATACTGTATGTTAAAACGTTATTTTTTTGGTAATTTGCATATTTCTCAGCTGTTTACTGGTAGGATCATAGACCAAGGAAGGTATAGACATCTCAAGTGAATTCACAGCGCTGTAGTTTGTCTGCACACCGTAGATGGCTCTTTTTCGTGTGTAATTGAGTGATTTTTTAATTTGGCTTTAATTTGTTTTCTTTCCTTTGTTCTTTTGATGAAACACCAAATATTGAAAAAGCTTATAAAATTCTATACATCCACACTTTTTTTGTAATGTAAATTGACTGATTGTACGGTAATTCTCGTTTTCCAAAAATAAATTGAGTCACTTGACTGCGCAATTGAGTGGAATGACTGCGCACTGCAAATAAACAAAACCATGGTGAATTGTCAAGGTATGTCTCTAGTTTAATTGGTCTATGGTAGGATGTTTAAACCTTTTACAGTTAGTTAGTGGCCAAAACAACTTTTTGGACAAGAGATCGGCTTGAAAATCGGCGTTTGGCCAAATAAGAATTTTTCAAAACAAATTTTTTTCATTTTTAAAAATTGCCGATTTTGCAATGAGAAGAACTCATACACTACTTGACCAAAATAACCGATTAAAGCTTAAAACGTATCTTTATTTATTCTTCTATAAGAAACAAACAAACAAATATTGGGAGATATATATACAAATGTACGACAGAAAAGATGTAGGTGCCTTTTTCGAATAAATTGGGCAAATTTCTGTATTTTTTTATTCTAAATTGTGGAGTTTACACACGCTCGCCTTTTTTGAAACGGGTTACAAGTTCTATCCAGCAAAGAAAAAATCACCGAAATCGGTTCATAATTTGACAGCTAAAACAAAATTTGATACCCCCAAGGTGACCAACTTTCAACACCAACAGGTCAGCCCGTGGACCCACTAGGGACTCACAAACTTGCAAACCAAGAGGAAAACATCTGAGTTTTCACATAAAGAAAAATTATGTTGATATCTTTATCCGTTCAAAAGTTACAGAATTATTTCCAAAAAAGAATGCGAATTGAAACCACTGTGCCTTGGTTACCATAGCATTATGTTGATATCTTTATCCGTTCAAAAGTTGCAGAATTGTTTCCAAAAAAGAATGCGAATTGAAACCACTGTGCCTTGGTTACCATAGCAGTGTCGCGTTTTAACACTGAAAAAACAGTGAACCCTTTTCCATTGCAAAATGAACTAAACTGTAGTAATATTGACCATGATTTAGCCCTTAAGATTTTTTCAACTTCTCTAGTTTATAATTCTCTTAAATTTTAGTTCATCTATAACATTGTATTTTAGTTCATTTTTACAACACCATAAGATTTATATACAGTCTATTAAAATGTCGACGACTAAACTATTTTTAAATCAATCAGTCCACAGTACAGAGATATTAAATAATTAAAAGAACAACAAACCGTTTTACTATTATGAAAATTTTCATACAATAAAATTAAACTTTCTTTAAGCAATAGTACTTTATTACAAAAACTTATGATGAAAGTTCTTAATACAATGTTTTTGTGAATGAAAATTATGACCACGTGGAACAGGAAAGTAGTTTATTTTAACTCGATTTTTGGACATTTTGACTTTTCTTTAGTTTTTTATTCATCGTAAGTATATTTTTCACATATCTTGCTGAAAAAAATGGAAGGAATAATGAAAATTGTTAAAAATTAATATGTAATAAAATATGATTTTTTAGCTCTTTAAATTAGCTTATAACTTACCATATTTGGGGGCATTTTAATAAATGGTGTAAGGAATTCAACTTTTCTTAGATAAACGTACCTCATAAAGTTTGTACCTGAAACAATTAGAGAAATAATGAATTAAGTAATATATTAACTCATAAAATTGTGTTGTTATCGATGTGAAGGGCATAATACAATAAATATTCTTGTTAAAAGAAAACCAAAGTTTTAATATAAAACGTACCTATTCTCTATTACATTCTACGCTGAGGTTAAAAAGTTATCGAAATTCATTTGGCGTTACTCTGAAATTAAATATTTATTTTTTACATTAAATAAAAAACATTGAATTTGTTTCCAAAAAATCTAATTAAAGAAATAATATGCATAAAAAACTAACTATTCTGGGTAAAAGAATGTTAAAGAACGCTTTCCAAATTTTTATTCTGAAATTAAATATTTGTTTTTCATGTTAAAAATATTAAATTGGTTTCCAAAAATATTTGATTAAAGTAATACTAAAATAAGGTTTTAAAAACATGTATTTTTTTAACGTAAATATTCTAGTGAAAAGAAAGCCAATTTTTAAAAGAAAACTTACCACTTCTCTATTAAATTATACGGTGAGGAGAAATATAAAAATTTGCCCGACTCCATCTGGGGTTGCTCTTAAATTAAATATTTTTTTCCAACAAAGAAAAACATGAAACTGGTTAAAAAAAAAAAAAAATAATAATAATAATTAGCAAATAATAATATACATAAAGATTATTTTTTAAAAGAAAACCACATTGAAAAAAGAACACTCACCTATTTATGATTAAACTATACGCTGAGGTGTAACAAACAATTTTCCAAATTCATCTGGAGTTACTCTGAAATCGAATATTTATTTTTTACATTGAATAATAAAAATTAAATTAGATAAAACAATTTCTATATACTTTCCATTTCAGCATTTTTTCCTAAATATTGAACATCCTTAATAACTTTTTTCTAAGCTACCGATCATCACTTCGCCATCGTACTTCTCATCGCTAAAATATTAATAACTTTCATTTCAAAGTTTTAATAAACAAACACCAATATATGTCTCAAAAAAACCAAAATATTCCATACCTTTATATTCCCCTTTTACATACTTGCTAAAAAGATGCAACAGCCCACGCCAACGCCAACTATACAACTGAAGCATGCCAAACAAAACCAAGCAAAACCAAAACATTCCTACAACAACAAAAACACATGTGCCTTCATTGAAAACAACGCCTCATCCCGACAAATAAACCATTCGCGAATAATAAACACATACACACAGAAACCACTGAAAGAACAAAAACAACCCCACGCTCAGATACACACAACATCCCCATCACTCGCTACCATTTCTCATTATTGCATTGCATGCTCTCACTCTCAAAAAAATTTCAAGTAACATCATCTTTACATTAAACATATTCCACTTTGACGAGAAAGATATCTGTACTATGCATTAGTTCATCGCATCTGTCCGCAATTTACTCTAAAAACAATACTCTTAAATGCATATCAGTATAAGAACGATGAAACGTTTAACTTAAAATTAGCAAAAACTTCATGAAATGATATCTACCCATTTTTGACGAAAATGTCTATAAATCTAATTACATGTGAACTAAAAATATTTCATTGAGAAATGTTGTACCAACTATTAAAGGGTGATTTGTTAAGAGCTTGATAATTTTTTTTTTTTAAAAACGCATAAAATTTGCAAAATCTCATCGGTTCTTTATTTGAAACGTTAGATTGGTCCATGACATTTACTTTTTGAAGATAATTTCATTTAAATGTTGACCGCGGCTGCGTCTTAGGTGGTCCATTCGGAAAGTCCAATTTTGGGCAACTTTTTCGAGCATTTCGGCCGGAATAGCCCGAATTTCTTCGGAAATGTTGTCTTCCAAAGCTGGAATAGTTGCTGGCTTATTTCTGTAGACTTTAGACTTGACGTAGCCCCACAAAAAATAGTCTAAAGGCGTCAAATCGCATGATCTTGGTGGCCAACTTACCGGTCCATTTCTTGAGATGAATTGTTCTCCGAAGTTTTCCCTCAAAATGGCCATAGAATCGCGAGCTGTGTGGCATGTAGCGCCATCTTGTTGAAACCACATGTCAACCAAGTTCAGTTCTTCCATTTTTGGCAACAAAAAGTTTGTTAGCATCGAACGATAGCGATCGCCATTCACCGTAACGTTGCGTCCAACAGCATCTTTGAAAAAATACGGTCCAATGATTCCACCAGCGTACAAACCACACCAAACAGTGCATTTTTCGGGATGCATGGGCAGTTCTTGAACGGCTTCTGGTTGCTCTTCACTCCAAATGCGGCAATTTTGCTTATTTACGTAGCCATTCAACCAGAAATGAGCCTCATCGCTGAACAAAATTTGTCGATAAAAAAGCGGATTTTCTGCCAACTTTTCTAGGGCCCATTCACTGAAAATTCGTCGTTGTGGCTCGTTAGTAAGTCTATTCATGATGAAATGTCAAAGCATACTGAGCATCTTTCTCTTTGACACCATGTCTGAAATCCCACGTGATCTGTCAAATACTAATGCATGAAAATCCTAACCTCAAAAGAATCACCCTTTATTAACTATAGGAATTGCCAGTAAGAAATTGCTATCCGCTTTCAAGTTCAATTTTCGTAAAAAAATATTTTCTCATATAAAAACTCTTTATAGTAAATTACACTTATTATTTAGAAAGTATTTTACATTTCATAAGTAGTTTTATAGTATGACGAAAGAAGTTTTAACTACCAGTTAAGAAAATTTTTAAGGAAATTTCCATCGTATTTTGTAGGGTATGAACTAAACGATTGCTACTTAAAATTTGTAAAATTTCCTTTCGAGTAGTTAATTTTCGTTAAAGATACGAAAAATGAACTAAAATTCTGGAAAATTCTTGTAATAAATTATTGTAAAAATCTTCTTAAATTTACGAGACACTTTTTTTCTGTGAAGTTAACAACAAGTCAACAACTTTATCCACGGTTAGTTTAAGCTTAAAAGAATATAAATTTGGTGGATTTTTTCTGCGTTTTTTGAATCTCTTTCGTGAGGGATTACCTCCTTTTGATGTCGTTACCTTAGAAAAGGTTCGACTTGCCAAAGTGTCGCAACCCGTCCACTGGGTCCTGAAGTTAGCAACCCAGTGGATTAATTTGAATTACGCTGCATGGTGGTTTAATTTACCACTATACTTGAAATTCGTAATAGGTACATATTATGAAATAATCTGTCAAACTGAACGGACGTGTTTTTAATAGCGTCAGCCGAAGACTCAACATCGCCCAAAGAATGGTAAAATAAATTGTACTTGCAAAACTAAACTTGGTCTCGCTTTTATTTTTTCTCCCCGCTATAGGTAATCATTTCCTACATTGCTCAATAGGATTTGTAGTAGTTTTCTACTCTCTGAAATCTACGTGCCTAAGAAGTCATAAGCTATGACTTCTCCCTTTTATTTTGTTAAAAGAAACTGCCCTGCCACTTTCTGCCAAGTTTTAAGTTTTCCCTTTTTTACAGAAAATTTCATATTACTTTCTTCAATATGTAAAAAAAAACTTTTTGGTGTTTGGGCAAACCAGGGATTGAACCATGATCCTTTGTATGCAAAGCGGGCATGCTAAACATTGCATCACGGTGGCTATCTAAAAGCTTGTTTCTCTTTCTTGGGCGCCGAAAACTATGGTTTATAAATATAACTGCTTGACTGCGTTGCTTGTGCGTTGATGGCTATAGCGATAATTGTCGGTTGATGACAATAACAGCTTCGTAGCCCAGTGGATAGTAGGGTATGGTATGGTCCGCGGTTCGAATCTCCGTCCAGGCGAAAGGTAAAATTTTAAAAAATTTATAAAATAGAATAATTTCTTCTACATTGTTTGTATTAAAGAGAAAGGTAGTAATAACCTCGTGGAAGTGAGAAAGATTTGAGGATTTGAGTTAGTCTTTATGAAATAGTTTTTATACCGTGTAAAAAATCAACTTTTATCACAAAATTGTTTGTCTAAAATTTCGTTTGGGAGGAAAGATTTATTTGTTTGCGTGTATTTAAAAGAATCCATCGAAATATTTATATTGAACCCGATATGGACTAATTTGTTTCAACTGTGTCACCTGGAATTATTGATTTTTGTTTTACGTTAAAATTAAATTTATAGCTATATAACTGTTTTTGTAACATATTTAAACATATGCTAAGTAAGTTGTTACACTTTCATTCTCCAAACCATAATATGCTATATGTAACAGGTTGGCTGATAAGTCCCCGGTCTGACACATAGATGGCGTCGCTAGTATTAAATGCATATTATTTTTATATAGTGCCAACCTTCAAATGATTCGTGTCAAAATTTGACGTCTGTAAGTCAATTAGTTTGTGAGATAGAGCGTCTTTTGTGAAGCTACTTTTGTTATTGTGAAAAAATGGAATAAAAGGAATTTCGTGTATTGATAAAATAAAAATTTTCAAAAAACTTGGCTTGATACTGAGTTTCCGGACTCTGCCCCAGGAAATCAACAATAATTGATTGGTATGCCAAATTCAAGCATGGTGAAATGAGCACGGAGGACGGTGAACGCAGTGGACGCCCGAAAGAGGTGGTTACCGACGAAAACATCAAAAAAATCCACAAAATGATTTTGAATGATCGTAAAATGAAGTTGATCGAGATAGCAGAGGCCTTGAAGATATCAAAGGTGTTGGCCATATCATTCATCAATATTTGGATATGCGGAAGCTCTGTGCAAAATGGGTGCCGCGCGAGCTCACATATGACCAAAAACAACAACGTGTTTATGATTCTGAGCGGTGTTTGCAGCTGTTAACTCGTAATACACCCGAGTTTTTCCGTCGATATGTGACAATGGATGAAACATGGCTCCATCACTACACTCCTGAGTCCAATCGACAGTCGGCTGAGTGGACAGCGACCGGTGAACCGTCTCCGAAGCGTGGAAAGACTCAAAAGTCCGCTGGCAAAGTAATGGCCTCTGTTTTTGGGATGTGCATGGATAAATATGATTTTAACACCGAGAAAATGAATTCCTATCTTATACGGATTTTGAGAAATTCCAAATAAACTTTGAACCCGTCTCCTGTAAAATTCACTTTTTAGACTTAGCGTACTCTGGAATGTAGACAACAACGCAAAAAGCTTTGTTCATTCTAAAGTGCTCTAAGTCATGTTTAGCCATGTTCTATTATCACTATTTGGAATTCGTACATTCTAAAAAAATATACAGTAAATATGATTTTAACACCGAAAAAATGAATTCCTATCTTATACGGTTTTTGAGAAAATCCAAATAAACTTTGAACCCGTCTCCTGTAGACATCGATATATAGGATGAATATTTGTTTGTTTGCGAAAAACAAACAGTGCTTGAACCATTTTCACCAAAATTGGGTCGAGTTCCTTGAAATCTCAAAGTCGTGAAAATATTTTTCCAGCTCCTATGTAATTCTCAGAGCTCCATACAATCTCGTTTTTTACAATAATTTCGAAGTTTGCCACGGTTGTATAAAGTTTGCAACATTTTGCTACCGATGTCCACTATATAGGACATGAATTTATGGGCTTACATTGCATATATCGTACATCCAATTTTATTTTTTTATGTCCTTTGATTAGATAACACTTCCTCTCATGCAGAAAAAAAAATCAATATTTGTATACTATAAACTAGAGGTGTGCACGTGACGACGGAAAAATCTTACTCACGCACGAAAAGAAAATTTGTAATCACGCACGCTCAAGCACGAAATGTCGTGACTCACGAAAAATATTGTGGCTCACGAAAAATGTCGTGACTCACGGATAATTTCATGTCTAATTTACCTTATGGACATGTTTGAAAACATGAGCATGATTAAAATCGAGAGCGTTGTTACACTCTTTAACATCCCAGGTATCACTAAAATTGTAAATGAATTCATTTCGTAAGCGTTTTATGTCCGTGGACGGGATTTTTTTCGTGAACGTATTTTTCCGAAATTCGTTACTCACGCACACTAACGAAAACAATTATTTTCGTGACTCACGCATGACTTTTGGGTTGTTAATCACGCTCACGCGCACTCACGTCGTTGCTATCAGCGTGATTCACCACAATTTCGTGTCACGTGCACACCTCTACTATAAATAGGTCACCTTAATTGCTCAAGGGTAATATTAGAAATGACAAAAAATGGGGATTCTTATGGAACGTATGATTCCACTACTTGGGGTATTATCGTTATCTACGTTGTTTTCTTAGGAACTTATATATGTAAAACTTCGATCATCATCTACAGTTACATTGGAATCTTCCAAGTCCGCTCTACCTTCTTGGGAATCATTCCTGACTTATTTATTCACACAACCAATGGGAAGTGTTCCTTCCAAACACACCCAATCGATGGATTCACAAGTGACGTTCCCTCATACATTGGTTTAACACTATTACTAAATGATTTCTTTATATAACTTCCGTTCCTACAAAAATGATTTCTATATATGTATATTGTTTAAAATTTAACGAAATTAAATAAACAGCTTCATGGACAATTCATCTATTTGCTGAAATTATGAGTTACTATAAATTCACATACAATCAAAATGACTTACAATTTTCGTGTCCGATTTATACAAATTTTCAACATTAATAAAGAGAAAAGTTATAACCTTCAATCAAAATTGTCAGTTGAAATAAATAAATATTTCAAAGGCAACCTGATAAACAAATTAATAATTAAAATAAATAACTATCCCCCCGTAAAAAAATTACTCATTAACTAACATATATCTTTAACAATACAAGACCGATTACTAAAGTTTCTTACTACAACTCCACTGGATTATTCCTTACTCTTCAAAACACATACCGGAGGCTTGAAATATATAGGGTAATGTTGCATTCATTCGCAAACCTCTTATATTCGATGGAACCAAATGGGTTGTTATCGCATCTCATTTCCGAAGGAGAACCATACCGGCAATATATGTCTTGTAAAATTCCTATTACACATCGACTAGATTTCTCCACTATATGCTCTCCAAATACCATTCCCGAATATGAATCTATCATAGCAACAAAATTCCTGCCCCCATATTCAAATATATCAACTCCTATTCTTTGAAATGGATATCTAGGCACTGAGTCCTGAACTAGAGGCTCTTTCGTATTCATACGGCTACACTTTTCACACACGGTACAAGCTCTAACCACCTCAGTTATATCATTAAACAAACAAACAAACTTCTCTTTGCAATTCAGTCGGTTTTACTAGTCTGTTATCCTTGAACATCAACCCATCTTCGAAATGAAGCTCATGTTTATATGTATTTATTTTATTTATACGAATTTCCTATACAACAAGATACACATCTTCTTATTTCAACCGTCGAACGGAACGGACGTGTTTTTTAATAGCGGATAAAATCATCGTAATAAGTACCTACTACGAATTTCAAGTGTGGTGGGATATTAGGCCACCATGCAGAGAAATTCAAAGACATCCACTGGGTTGCTAACTTCAGGGCCCAGTGGACGAGTATCGACTGGAGTTATAGATTTGGGCAATGACCAAGAGTTAGGCCCAATTAGTCGACCTGTAGACGGGTCGACAGGTGGCGACAATTTGACAAGTCGGACCTTTTCCAAGGTAACGGCATCAAAAGGAGGTAATCCCTCACGAAAGAGATTCAAAGAACGCAGAAATGCTTTGTTTATCCTAAAGAAATTAGGATCAGTCGACCCAAGCATGTTGTCGGCTAAACAAAGCGATTCCTTAAAATGGGCTCAAGGAATTCTTGAGGCTGGAAAAAGGGAACGATCACCGGATGAGCTGCCATCCTCCAAAAGGGATCAACGATCGTTTGCCTCAGTTGCTAAAGACAGCCTTGTGATGGCTATCATTAATAAAGGAGCATTGGACGGTATGGTTCCAAAGCAAAAATGGGGGGAAATTGAGAATGCTTTGTCTGGCGTCTACTCACAGGTGCTGGAAAAGTTTCCCGGCCCAGATCCTCGACACCAAGAGGCTGGTTGGTATCAAGGACGATTTAAGCTAGTCGCATTTGAGGACCAGAGGTCTATAGAATGTTTTAAAGCTGCTCTGATACTAATTGGTGAAGTTTGGGAAGGAGCTGCTCTAGAGTTAGTCGAGAAGAAAGACATACCGGCTAGACCAAGAGCACATGCGTGGATACCTGCAAACCCTCCTGACCCTGAATCTATTTTAAATAGACTGAAACAATGCAATCCAGATCTTCCAACAGCTGATTGGAAGGTTGGCCGTTTGGATGAAGTGGATGGGCCAAGACGGCATGCAGTGTTTATATTGAACACTCAGTCTTTGCCACATCTAGCAAAGTCCCAGGGCCGTGTATGTTATGGCTTTCATTATATCCAAATGAAGGTGTATAAAAACGATCAGCTAAAGGATTCAGAAATGGACAAGCCTCTGTCTGAATCAGAAGTAAGCGGATCCTCGAGGGAGATACCAAAGTTGAAGACATGGATAGATACCGTATGCGTGAGGAGGCTTCTACTGCCTCAGAACTCACCAAAGTTGAACCTATGGTTATTGCGAGAGTCACCGATATCTCTGAAGAGGACATTCTTGATGACTCGATTGAAGCGGCTGATGTGACGGTTGTTGAAAATCTCGATGGTCCTACGGATCCTCCAGATAAATCTTCATCATTGTAAGGCTGCATGTGCTGCCTTAAAAGTTCTCCTGATGAAAGGGGACATAGATATAGTTCTTATTCAAGAACCATATGTTTATAAAAACAAAATATGTGAATTAAGTACTCCGGGGTTCAAACTATTGCAGTATAGTGGTAATGATGTAAATCGAGCCTGTATAATTGCTAAAAACGAGCTCAACTTGTTTCTGCTGCCTTCAATGTGCAATACAGACACTGTCGTTGCCAGTTTAGAAATAGCCAAATGCAAATATTGGGTATCTTCGGTCTACATGGGACATGACAGGGAGATGCCTCCATATGCCGTTAAGACCTTAGTGGAGGAGTCACGGAAAACAAAGACGAAACTCATTATGGGATGCGATGCGAATGCACATCATAGTATATGGGGAAGTAGTGATACTAATGCAAGGGGAGAGTCGCTAATAGAGTTTATTTTGCGTACTAATCTGGTAGTTTGCAACAAGGGAGATGTCCCAACCTTTGTCACTAAAAACAGGCAAGAGGTTTTGGACATCACCTTGGCCTCGCAAGAACTGAATGAAATGATATCTGAGTGGCATGTTTTAAGTGAACACAGCTTCTCAGATCATCGCTACATCAGTTTCAAATTTGATGTTCATACCACCAAGACCATATTTCCGCCAAATGCAAGGAAAGCTGACTGAAATAGGTATAGGGAATCGTTCAATATGATGATACCGGAAATACCAGATACAAATATGAGAAATGTGCAAGATATCGAATACGCAGTGGAGCGGATTACTAAGGCCTTCAACATCTCACTGAAAGCTGCATGCCCTAGAGGAAAGCCAAGGGGGAAACATCGACCACCATGGTGGTCTACGGAATTAAGTAATATGAGGAAATCCTGCAGGAAGCTCTTTAACAAGGCAAAGTCCACCAGAGCCCCTGAGGACTGGGACGCTTACAAGAAGAATCTGAGAGGATACAAGCGAGAACTGAGAAAGGCTCAGCATAACTCTTGGAATGCTTACTGCAGCAGTATTGAGAATACGTCCGAGGCTTCCAGACTACGAAGGTTCTAGCATCCACCAACTCCGCTCCAGGTTTCATTAAAACATCGGAGGGCAATTGGACAACGTCCAGTGAGGAGACGCTGGAGGTACTATTGGACACACATTTTCCTGGAAATCAGACGGTTGAACCATGTACTGGCGGTGCCACAGTTGCTCAGCGGTCGTTTCCTGTCGAGGAAATTGTATCGGAAACTAGAATAAGATGGGCGCTAAATAGCTTTGGACCATTCAAATCCCCTGGACCTGATGGAATTACTCCGGCGGAGTTACAAGCTGTAACTGACAAAATTATCCCCTGGTTGTCGGTGATATATAAAGGATGTATCAACTTATCATATATCCCAGGAAAGTGGAGGGAAACAAAAGTCGTCTTCATACCTAAAGCGGGAAAAGCCTCTCACTCGAGGGCGAAGGATTTCCGACCAATCAGCTTATCCTCATTCCTACTTAAGACTCTGGAGAGGATGATAGATATTTATCTTAGAACTAGTATCGATTCAAGTTTGTTCTCGAAACGACAGCATGCATACTCGAAGGGCAGGTCTACTGAGACCGCACTACATGAACTAGTCAGCTTTATTGAAAGCTCACTATCTGTCAAAGAATACACAATCGTGGCGTTTCTAGACATCGAAGGGGCGTTCAATAATGTCCATCCGAGCTCGATATTAAATGGACTGACAACTCTGAATGTTGATCCATGTATACTCAGGCTGTTAGACGAACTGCTAATGAAGAGACGTATTTCAGCCACACTAGGACAAGCAAACATACAAAAGTATGTGAACAGAGGCACTCCCCAAGGAGGAGTTCTATCACCTCTTCTTTGGAATGTTGCTATAAATAGCCTTCTGGTTACTCTAGAAAAAGAAAGGATAAAAGTGGTGGCATACGCAGATGATGTAGCTCTGGCAGTCAGGGGAAAATTCCCATCCACAATCAGAGATATTATTCAGAGGGCCCTCCGGATGACTGAAAAATGGGCGAAAGACAACGGTCTTGGGGTAAATCCCGCAAAGACAGAATTAGTCATGTACTGCAAAGATCGCAAAACTCCCACGGTTAGGCCTATTTCCTTAGGGGGTATTGAAATTCCCTTTGGTGATTGTGCAAAATACCTTGGCGTTATTTTGGACAGGAAGCTGAACTTTAAGCTTAATATTGAAGAAAGGGCGAGGAAGGCAACTGTAGCTTTGTACTCGTGCAAAAAGGCAATAGGAAAAAAGTGGGGACTAAAACCAAAAATTGTGCATTGGCTATACACGGCAGTGGTTAGACCTATAATGCTATATGGTGTTGTAGTCTGGTGGCCGGCACTTCAGAAACCGACTGGTTTAGATAAAGTTCAGCGTATGGCGTGTTTGTGTATTTCAGGCGCATTCAGCAAGACAGGAACAAATTCCCTTAATGTCATGCTGCATCTATTGCCTTTAGACATTTTGGCCAAACAGTCAGCTGCAACAACGGCTGTGCGGTTGCGCGAACTATCGCTGTGGTCGGAAAAAGGTTACGGTCACAGTTCTGTCCTCAAAACAATGTCAGATGTGCCTAACGTAGTGGATTACACTTTGGCGAGTCCACTTTTCGACAAAAAGTTTGAGACTCTAATCCCCAACAGTGAGGCGTGGTGCACACAGACCCCGGGGAATAAAGAATATATAGATTTCTACACTGATGGCTCCAAATTGGATGGACAAGTGGGTTTCGGAGTATATTCTAATGATTTGGAACTTCAAATAGCGAAAAGATTACCTAATCACTGTAGTGTTTTTCAGGCTGAAATATTAGCAATAAGAGAGGTGGCGAATTGGCTGAGAAGTAATGTTCCAAAAAATGTGGGCATTAATATATACTCAGACAGTCAACCTGCAATCAAATCCTTGGACTCTGTGTTCCTCAACTCGAAAACGGCCATCGATTGCCGCAAATCTCTCAATGAGATGGCTGAGCAGTACAATATTCACCTAATATGGGTGCCTGGCCATAGGAACATACCGGGGAACTGCGAAGCCGATGAGTTGGCAAGGCTAGGGACTACCTTACATATTCCAGGGGAACTAGAATTTGTTGGTATGCCCCTAGCTACCTGCAAGCTCATGCTGCGTGAGAAGGCTGTTATGATGGCAAATGTTCGATGGGAGAATTGCAAGGGTTGTAACGACACCAAGCAAATATGGCCCCATTTCAACTTAAACCGCACACTAGATATGCTAATGTTCTCGAGACGTCAGATATCACTCCTGATATCTGCTATAATGGGTCGCTGCCTGATAGGAGATTTTGCAAAAACTATTGGCGCGAAGTATAATGACTATTGTATGAGCTGTCATGATGCGGAGGAAAAAGAATCAATTAAACACCTCTTGTGTGAGTGTCCTGCATTTTGTGTAAAGCGCAAGCAACTTTTAGGAGCATATAGCTTCAGATTACTGGCGGATCTGGAAAACGTTAACTTAAGCAGTCTGCTAATGTTTTTGGAACAATCTGGTTGGTTCAACAAAGAAAAATAATCAAGAAGGTTCAGCGGTTAAAACTAGAAGTGCCCATATGTAATAGGTACTTTTAGTTAATGTGGTATCACAATGGACTGAATAGTCTAAGTGAGCCTGAATCTTAATCGGGCTGCCACTTTAACCTAACCTAACCTAACCTACACATCTTTTATTTATAGCATAGGTTCATCAAAAATTTAGATATACAATATTATGGGAACTAATAGAATTTATTTATACTCAAAGAAAATAAAAAAAAATTCTACGTATTGATATAGAAGTTATACAGTTTTGTTTTGAATTGGTAGGTGTTGCTGATGGTTTGTAGTGTTGATGGTAGAGCACCCAGAGACGCACAACATGAATGAAGAACTGCCACTCTGATGTTAAACATTGGTGTCGAAATGGTACCAGCTTCTTCCCTCTGTATGACCTACAGAAAATCAATCTTTTGTATAGGTAATCGGGTTCTCTGAGATGTATAATCTTTTGCAAACAACATATGACTCATCATCAATAACCGTCGAACTGAACGGACGTGTTTTTTAATAACGGATTATTTCATAGTAATAGGTACCTATTACGAATTTCACGTGTGGTGGAAAATTAAACCACCATGCAGCGAAATTCAAAGCCATCCACTGGGTTGCTAACTTCAGGGCCCAGTGGACGGGTATCGACTGAAGTTATCAATTTGGGCAGTGACCAAGGGTCAGGCCCAATTAGTCGACCTGTAGACGGGTCGACAGGTGGCGACCCTTTGGAAAGTCGTTTAAATCTCTTTCGTGAGGTAATCCCTCACGAAAGAGATTCAAAGTACGCAGAAATGCTTTGTTTATCCTAAAGAAATTAGGATCTGTCGACCCAAATACATTGCCGGCTAAGCAAAGCGATTCCTCAAAATGGGCTCAAGGAATTCGTGAAGCTGGCAAAAGGGAGCGATCACCGGATGCACTGCCATCCTCTAAACGGGATCAAAGATCGTTTGCCTCAGTTGCAAAAGACAGCCTTGTGATGGCTATCATTAATAAAGGAGCATTGGACGGTATGGTTCCAAAGCAAAAATGGGGGAAATTGAGAACGCGATGTCTGGTGTCTACTCAGAGGTGCAAAAAAAGTTTCCCGGACCAAGTCCTCGACGGCAAGATGCTGGATGGTATCAAGGACGATATAAGTCATTAGCATTTGCGGACCAGAGGTCTATGGATTGCTTTAAAGCTGCTTTGATGCTAATTGGTGAAGTTTGGGAAGGAGCCGCTTTGGACTTAGTCGATAGAAAAGACATACCGGTTAAACCTAGAGCACATGCATGGATACCTGCAAATCCTCCTGATCCTGAGTCAATACTAAACAGACTAAAGGAATGTAACCCAGATCTTCCAACCGCCGATTGGAAGGTTGGTCGTTTGGATGAAGTGGATGGACCAAGACGACATGTGGTGTTTATATTGAACATTGGGTCGCTGCCACATCTAGCCCAGACCCAAGGACGTGTAAGTTATGGCTTTCATGATATCCATATGAAGGTATACAAAAGCGATCAGCCAAAGGATTCCGAAACGAAAAAGCCTCTGGTAGAGTTAGAAGAAGAATCAAACCTCACCAAAGCTGAACCGCGGGTTGTTGCGAGAGTCACCGAGATCTGTGATGAGGAAGCCCTTGATGAGTCAATTGAAGCGGCTGATGTGACGGTGGTTGAAAATTTGGATGGTTCTACGGTTCCTCCAGATAAATCTTCACCATTGTAAGGCCGCTTGTGCTGCCTTAAAAGTTCTCCTGATGAAAGCAGACATGGATACAGTTCTTATTCAAGAACCACACATATATAAGAACAAGATCTGTGAATTAAGCACTCCGGGTTTGAAACTTTTGCATAATACCGGTAAAGATATAAATCGAGCATGTATAATTGCTATGAACGAACTAAACTTGTTTCTGCTTCCTTCATTGAGCAATGCAGACACTGTCGTAGCCAGTCTAGAGATATCAAAATGCAAATACTGGGTATCTTCGGTCTACATGGGACATGATAGGGAGATGCCTCCATGTGCCGTTAAGACCTTAGTTGAGGAGTCACATCATAGTAGGGAGTCGCTAATAGAGTTTATTTTGCGTACTAACCTGGTAGTTTGCAATAAGGGAGATGCACCATCCTTCCTCTCCAAAAATAGGCAAGAGGTGTTGGACGTCACATTGGCCTCTCCAGAACTGAATGATAAGATATCTGAGTGGCAAGTTTTGAGGGAACATAGCTTCTCAGATCATCGCTACATCATTTTCATATTGGTTGTTCGTACTTCAAAGACCATATGTCCGCCAAATGTTAGGAAAGCTGATTGGAAGAGTTATAGGGAATCGTTCGATATGATGATACCGGAAATACCAGCGACAAATATGAGCACTGTGCAAGATATCGAACACGCAGTGGAGAGGATTACTAAGGCCTTCAACATCTCACTGAAAGCTGCATGCCCTAGAGGGAAGCCAAGGGGGAAAAATCGACCACCATGTTGGTCTACGGAGTTAAGTAATATGAGCAAATCCTGCAGGCAGCTCTTTAACAAAGCAAAGTCCACCAGAGCTCCTGAGGATTGGGACGCTTACAAGAAGAATCTGAGAGGATACAAGCGAGAACTGAGAAAGGTTCAGCATAATTCTTGGAATGATTACTGCAGCAGTATTGAGAATACGTCCGAGGCTTCCAGACTACGGAAGGTACTAGCATCCACTAACTCCGCTCCAGGTTTCATTAAAACATCGGAGGGCAATTGCACAACGTCCAGTGGGGAGACGCTGGGAGTACTATTGGAAATCAGACGGTTGAACCATGTTCTGGCGGTGCCACAGTGGCTCAGCGGTCATTTCCTATCGAGGAAATTGTACTGGAATCTAGAATAAAATGGGCGTCAAATAGTTTTAGGCCATTCAAATCCCCGGACCTGATAAAATTACTCCGGCGGAGTTACAAGCAGTGACTGAAAGAATTATCCCCTGGTTGACGGTGATATATAAAGGATGTATAAACTTAGCATATATTGCAGAAAAGTGGAGGGAAACAAAAGTCGTTTTCGCACCGAAAGCGGGAAAAGCCTCTCACTCGAGTGCGAAGGATTTCCGACCAATCAGCTTATCCTCATTCCTACTTAAGACTCTGGAGAGAATGATAGACATGTTTCTTAGAACTAGCGTGGATTCAAGTTTGCTCTCGAAACGACAGCATGCATACCCGAAGGGCAGGTCTACTGAGACCGCTTTGCATGATCTAGTCAGCTTTATTGAAAGTTCACTATCTGTCAATGAATACACAATCGTGGCGTTTCTAGACATCGAGGGGGCATTCAATAACGTCCATCAGAGCTCGATATTAAATGGACTGGCTGATAGACGAAAATTCCCATCCACAATCAGAGATGTTATACAGAGAGCCCTCCGTATGACTGAGAAATGGGCGAAAGAGAATGGTCTTGGAGTAAATCCTGCCAAGACAGAATTAGTCATGTACTGCAAAGATCGCAAAACTCCCACGGTTAAGACCATATCCTTAGGGGGTATTGAAATTTCCTTTAGGCTTAATATTTAAGAAAGGGCGAGGAAAGCCACGGTAGCTTTGTACTCGTGCAAAAAGGCAATAGGAAAAAGTGGGGACTAAAACCGAAAATTGTGTATTGGCTATACACGGCAGTGGTGGCCGGCACTTCAGCAACCGACAGCTTTAGATAAAGTTCAGCGTATGGCGTGCTTGTGTATCTCAGGCGCATTCAGCAAGACAGGAACAAGTTCCCTTAATGTCATGCTGCGTCTAATGCCTTTAGAAATTTTTGCCAAACAGTCAGCTACAACAACGGCTGTGCGGTTGCGCGAGCTATCGCTGTGGTCGGAAAAAATGTACGGCCACAGTTCGGTCCTCAAAAACATGCCAGATGTGCCTAACGTAGTGGATTACACTCTGGCGAAACCACTTTTCGAGAAAAATTTTGAAACTCTAATTCCCAACAGTGAGGCGTGGTGTACACAGAACCCGGGGAATAAAAGATACATAGATTTCTACACTGATGGCTCCAAATTGGATGGACAAGTGGGTTTCGGAGTATATTCTAAAGATCTGGAACTTCGAATAGCGAAAAGATTACCTAATCACTCTAGTGTTTTTCAGGCTGAAATATTAGCAATAATAGAGGTGGCGAATTGGCTGAGAAGTAATGTTCCAAAAAATGTGGGCATTAATATATACTCAGACAGTCAACCTGCAATAAAATCCTTGGACTCTGTGTTCCTTAACACAAAAACGGCCATCGACTGCCGCAAATCTCTCAACGAGATCGCTGAGCAGTACAATGTTCACCTAATATGGCCATAGGAACATACCGGGGAACTGTCAAGCAGATGAGCTAGCAAGGCTAGGAACTACCTTACATATTCCAGGGGAACTAGAATCTGTTGGTATGTCTTTGGCTACCTGTAAGCTCTTACTGCGTGAGAAGGCTGTCACGATGGCAAATGTTCGATGGGAGAATTGCAAGGGTTGTAACGACACCAAGCAAATATGGCCCCATTTAAACTTGAACCGCACACTAGATATGCTAGTGTTCTCAAGGCGTCAGATATCACTTCTGATATCTGCTATAACGTGTCGCTGCCTGATAGGCGAAGTTGCAAAAACTATTGGTGCGACTTTTAGTTAAATGTGGTATCACAATGGACTGAATAGTCTAAGTGAGCCTGAAACTTAATCGGGCTGCCACTTTAACCTAACCTAACATATGACTTTAATTTTTAATATTTATATTTAGAAATTTTTGACTGAAATCATGAAGTTTGTGATCTTTCATCTCCTTGCACACATCAACATAAGTATTCTTATTCTGCGGAGACATTATAACACGTTGTACCACTGAATGTATTACTCCCGACAATTCGCTTTTAAACTCAGAGCAATCTGACAAAGGAGCTCTCGATAAGTAATCCGCTATAAGCATTTGTTTCCCTGGTCTGTATTCAATAGTCATATCAGGGTATTTCAAAAGGATCACGAACATTCTTTGGAGACGAGGTGTCACCTCATCTATCTCCCGTCTCATTAAAGTCTCCAATGGCTTATGGTCAGAATGTACCCTGAAGCAAAAACTACTGCTAGTGGCTTCTCTATCTGTGCCAATTTCTGTTCGCTCTTCGATAAAATCTTTGACAAGTACCCTACCGGTTTGTCATTGTTTAATAGCACGCTACCCTAAACATACTTCTAGCTGTCAGTTTATATTATTATTGGAAATACAATATAGCCAACACTGACATATCAGTAACTGACTTCAATAACCCATCAAATTCCCTATCGTACTCCTCGTCCCAAAACCATTCACTATCATTACCCGATATCCGACGCATCATCGATGCGTGAGACAAATTGGGTATAAACTTTCTCAAATATTTACACAGTCCGAGCAAACGCAATACATCGCTCTTAGTTCTTGGTCGTGGCATAATGCATCTAAATACAATCTCCAATGCTCGACCATGATCCTCAAAGTCCCTTCCTGTCACCGCAATGTCATCAAAATAAACCTCAACACACGGAATATCTCTGAAAATCCTCAACATAAGCATTTGAAACAGCTCTGGAGCACTGTTTATACCAAATAGCATTATATACCAAGAGTAACGTCCGAAGGGGGTCATGAAATAGTTAACTCAGAGCTTTTCCTATCAAAGTCCATACGCTATAAACCTCTCGCTAAATCAACAACAGTGAATACCCTCTTTTTCGACATTCGGCTCATTTTATCATCAGCTGTTTGTATCAAAAAGTGATCCCTCTTAATGCACCCATTCAGTGGCTTCGGGCCTAAACAAATCCTCAATGAACCATTTGGTTTCTGCACAATTCGAATGTAGTTCACCCAGTCAGTCGGACGATCAACAGGGTGTATTATCGTTCGTGTAGACTTTTATGAATGAGTTTCTTATAATGATGAACCGGCACTGACCCTTCAAGACAATAGAACATGTGCCGGGGCATTTTCCCACACCACTAAACAACTCTTCATAACGCATAATAAAATCCCTCACATCAGACGTAAACCGTGTTTTCCATTGACACGTTTTATCAAACCAAAAGATACACATGAATCCAGATTTATTAGTGGCTCAAACTTATTAAAGAATTTAAAACCATAATAAATTATGATATTAAATAAGATAGGTACTAACAACAAAGGTTTTCGACTTACATGGATATAATTAAAGTTAATGGTAAACTATATGAGATTTCCAAAGGGTGTAATTTGTGCTTCTCTGATGATTTGATGCTGGATATTAATAGTTCTGTTTCACACAGTGTATATTTCTCTGCTACAAACTGGTTGAAGAGTTATGACCCAACCTCGATCGGATGAATTTTTGGACATTTGCTTTTGAAGCAGATGTGGGGAATACAGCTGCCATTTTAAAAGGATTAATAGTTTTGTAGTAGTGATTAAAGTGTCGTTTCTATCAGCAATAGTATATTTTAGGACTGGTGCGGTATTAGCGTATCTTGCGCTTCATCTGCAGTTGCCTTTGATTCCGATGTGGCTGGGGACCCACATAATTTTAAATTGGGTATGGTATTTAACCAGTATATCTCTGATTTTGGAGATGATTATATTTTTATTTGTTATGTTCTGGATAGCTACAATAGTTAATTTTGAGTCAGAACAAATAATAAATTTACCTCTGAGATGTTTGTATTTGTTTAACGCCCAAAAATGGCAAGGTTAGGTTAGGTTAGGTGGCAGCCAGATGTATCAGGTTCACTTAGACTATTCAGTCCATTGTGATACCACATTGGTGAACTTCTCTCTTATCACTGAGTGCTGCCCGATTCCATGTTAAGCTCAATGACAAGGGACCTCCTTTTTATAGCCGAGTCCGAACGGCGTTCCACATTACAGTGAAACCACTTAGAGAAGCTTTGGAACCCTCAGAATTTTCACCAGCATTACTGAGGTGGGATAATCCACCGCTGAAAAACTTTTTGGTGTTCGGTCGAAGCAGGAATCGAACCCACGAGTCCTTGTGTATGCAAGGCGGTGGCTCCAAACATTCTGTTTTCAGATTTTCATTAACCACCGCAAAAGAAGTAGATGTTTCGGTTCTGGAACCATCGGTAAAATCAGTTTCCATTTTTTGTCTTTGAATGAGGATGATATCTCGTTGAAAGTTGACAAAAAGCGATGAGGTGCTGTGGTGTTTTTAGATAATATCATAAGATCTCTAATAAAGACATCATTCTTTAAATTCTAAGGTGGTTCAGTATGAAAATAGGCTCGTGTTGGTTTCGTGTTTAAAGACATTTCTGTTGCCTTTGTCATTGCTAGTGTTATAGTGGATGGGAACCTTAGAGGCCTTCGTGGGGGTTTATTAGCAATTCTTTTGATGAGTGTGTTTCAGCGGGAAATGTGATTCTAGTAATAGATTTGGACAGAATTTCGTTAAAAACAGCTTCCAAGGTGTTTTTAACGAACTATATGTTTTAATTGAATTAAAATTAAAGTAATATATAAATAAATAACAATATTTTAAAATATATCATATCAATGTGGACAAAAGTGTAGTTTCCCCTAGTTTGAAATATTTCACATGAGTGAATAATATTCCAGAATATTTCTCTTGAATCGTTGCGAATCAGATATTACTTGCCGTACATTCGGGAGCTGATTCCAGAGACGGATCGTGCTAATAAAGAAATATCTTTCCGATGAGTGACGACGATGTGCGACTTGTATAATGTTTTTCCCTCTCGATGATCGGGCAAAAATCAAGTTCGCATACAGATATGATGGTTTACTGGTGAGATTATTTTATGTAACAATACTAAAGATCTACAAATTAGGTATTTTTCCAATGGCAGTTTTAGAATCAGTAATGAGTATTGCGAGACTCTGTCAAATCTTTTTAAACCAAAAACATATCGTACTGCATTGTTAAAAGTAGTTTGAAGCTTTCTTTTGTCAGTTGTATTCCTATCAGCGAAAACTTCAGAAGCATACAGTAAAGTAGGTAATATATAGCTTCCCAGCAAAAAAATTTGGAAGTTCTTCCAAAGGCACAACTTTAAAAGCACTTCCAGAAGATGCAATCCCAATATGTTCTTTATTTTAACTACCCAGGAAGTTCTTTTAATTCAATTTTTTATAACTTGCTTTTTTCATACTTTTAATGGGCAATTTTTTTTTGTTTCAAATAGGTTAAAAACAGAGTATGAATTCATAGAATGGTACAAATCATTTAAATTTTGTCGAAAAAAATGCTAAATCCAATTTGAAAAATTTGTGAATTTTTGAAAATATTTCAGGTCAAACGTTAGAATCCATTAAAAATTATAAAAAATTATAAAAATTATTTATTTGACAAAATATCACAGAATTTTTTAATTTACATCCAAAACATTGAATTCGGATCACACCTAAAGGAGTGATGCAAATTCAGTGCAACGGCTGTTGAAATGGAGGACTTCCGTCCTATGACAAGCCCATGCTAAATTCATCGCGTCAATTTTGCACCACTTCCGGATCCAAAAATAACATTTTCATTACTTTTTTGGCAATGCTTTTTTTGCTGGGTTTTTACTAACGGTATTCTAATATTCAATGGTGTAAAGTGTTGGGTAGTCCACAGATTTCTAAGCATTGAATATACTTTCCCACAGGTCGAAGCAATATGGTCAGACCAGGTAAGATTCTTATTAAATGTTACACCAAGATTCTTTGCTATGTCTTCAATTTAAATTTGAGTGGATCTGAGGTAAATGTTGTCGTTGTCACCTGTGTCAACATTTCTGTTCCGGATTATAATTGCCTTCGACTTATTAGGGTTAAGTATTAAACAGTTTTTTGAGGCCCAATTCAGTATTCGTAGCAGATCTGCGTTAAGATTCGATACACAAGACGCAATGGAATTCAGTTTGCATGTTGAATAAAGCTTCACGTCGTCAGCGTACATTTGGGTGTGATTACGTTTAATTGGACCAGATAGATCATTCGAATATATTGAGTATAGGAGGGGTCCAAGGATTGTGTTGCTGTTTGAGAGAGGCTAAAGTTTCGTCTCAGTTTTTCAGTAAGTATTGAGTGGCAAACACTATCAAATGCCTTGGAGTGATCAAGCAAAATTAGGAAACCGATATCATTGTTGTCGAGCCCAGCCCTAATTGTCTCTTCAACATCAGTAAGTGCAGTAATGCAGCTATTGTTTGGTCTAAACCCTGATTGTCGTGTACACGGATGAAAAAGACTGTTTTTCATATGTTTGGCTATAAACATTATATGTTTGGAACACAAATTTTTAAACACAATATTTTTGAGTGCAAGCATATAATGTTCATAAACTAGCATAACATGTTTGGGACATATATGTTAATATGTTAGAACATATTATGTTTGGGACATAAAATGTTTGTAAATATAATATGCTTGGATGCAAACATATATTAATTTAGAAATAGCCTATAAACATATATGTGTTTAGTAGCTTGGAGCGCTATTTAACAGGGAGCGATATTGAATTAAGTTGGTGGTTGTTGCTTGTTATTACAAAATTAACATTTTATTTTTCCTTGGGCAATTGATCAGCTACTTCTTTGATCCTTACAAACTGTGTGGTCCGCAGTTCGAATCCCCGTCCGGCAAAAGGTAAAATTAAAATAAAAAAAATCATACAATTGAATAATTTCTTCTACAATGTTTGTATTACAGAAAAAGGTGTTAAGAACTAAAAAATCTCGTGGAAGTGAGAAAGATGTGGGGGAATATACAATTGGGCAGAAACAAAATTTTGAGCATTCAGGTCGAAAACCTATGTTGTTAGCACCTATATTACCTGTTTATTTTCATAATTCATTTTGATTGTAAATATATAAATAAATAAATAAAATTTTGAGCACAATATTGTTTGGGAGAATTTTTTTTAAGCATATAATATTTTTGGGTGCAAAATGCTTCCAAACATATTATATGTTCACATAATAAAAAAAAGGTGCTAAGAACTAAAAAATCTCGTGGAAGTGAGAAATATGTGAGGGAATATACAATTAGGCAGAAACAAAATTTTGAGCATTCAGGTCGAAAACCTATGTTGTTAGCACCTATATTACCTGTTTATTTTCATAATTCATTATGATTGTAAATATATAAATAAATAAATAAAATTTTGAGCACAATATTGTTTGGGAGAATTTTTTTTAAGCATATAATATTTTTGGGTGCAAAATGCTTCCAAACATATTATATGTTCACATAATAACATATTGTTTTTTGGAAGACAACATTATTGAATTTGGATGCAAAAATACAAAATGTTTGGAACTTAGACTACCCAAACATATATTGTTTAGACCAATATGCTTTCAAACATATTATATATTGGAAGAGATCAAACATATAAATGTTTGGGTAATACCCAAAAATGTATATGCTTGAAGCAAAATATGTTTGGGAGTATATGTTACAGAAGCGATTTTTTGTGAGCGTGTATCTGGAAAAGAACCACAGAGAGGGGTGAACCTTGAGGGATACCATTATACAGGGGTTTTATGGTTGAGTATACATTATTGACTTTAACTCGTATCTTTTTCTTTGTTAAAAATTAATAAATAAATCCAATTAAACGATTTCCACTCAAAGAGCTGGGATATTATGGTATGAATGCCTACCCGATCGAAGGCTTTATACAAATCAATTGAAAGGATAGATAAGTGACCTCTATGAGATAGGTTGTTTGCTGCAAAATGATGTACGTTTGGACATCGATGTCACCTTTGAAAGGTTTAAAGGCAACTTTTTGAATACTAAGTAACTTATTCTTATTAACAAGGAGAGTCGAGAACTTTGGAAGCACATGGGATTAACGAAATAGGCCGGTAGTTACTAATTGAGTTAATGTCTTTTTTGGTTGTGGTATTGAAACAATAGTGAAGATTTTTCATTGCAGAGGAATAACACCGGTTTCCAAAATGTGGTTGAAAATTTGTATCATGAAGAGCGATGTGTTGGGTGTGAGGTTTTTTAGCACTGCGTAGGGTTTATCGGTTGTCCCGATAAACCTTTTTTATGTAAATATTTAATGACGGCACGCATTTCTAATTTTTCCATTGTAAAAAGAAATTGCGGATGCGTATTTTTTGAACATCTGTTTCTATATGAAGGAGTTGCCAGATCGAAACAAAATTTAACATGTGTTCATAACAGAGATGGAAGTTTCCAAAACACTTAACTTTTTTCTGTTTATATCGCGCTTTTTGTGCTAGGCTAGGAAGTTTCCGAACTGCCCTCGTAATGACGAAAAATGTCGTTATATTCATGAAAATGTTTCCTTGGATGAATTTTAATGACACATATCGTTACTATAATGAAGTTTTTTTCTATCAGTGTAGCAATAAAACGAAAAATGTTTGACACATGACAGCTTTTTTCGAATCACAAAGATGCAGAAACAATTCAATGGGAGAAACAAAACTTTGTTCAAATTCCTCTTGTTTCTGTTCCATTTGTGCCATTTTGATATACCATGTGAGTAAATTATTAATGTGAAAATTACAGAACATGGGTACTGGGTTCTTGCCATCTATAAGAATTTATTTTTTCTCTTTTTGAGGTATCTTCACAGCACACGTTGTAGCTTTTATCCCCTACGAAAATGTTGCCAGCTACGCCAGCGTTTAATTGACAATTGTGAGAAATAAAAATAAAAATTCAAAATAAAATTATTTTATACCAAAAATTTTAAAATGTTCAATTTGTTTTAAATTTATGACAGAAAAGTATCGAAATAAATTGTCCTTATAATTGATGGTAAGAATTACTTCAATTATTCTTGCGAACCGTAACACATTTCCTCATATTTCGAAGTATACATCGAAAGATTTCCAGATTTTCTTCATTTTAAATTTCACACTTGTTGAACATATTGTTCAAGAAGTGGAAAATTTAATTCAATTTGACTGACAATCAAAGTTTCAATATGGCGACTGACATTTTTGTTTTTGTAATACTAAAACTACCTTACTAAATCTGCCTTGGTAAACACCATTTGAATCGATTTCAACATGCCAACTAGAGCTGTCATTCGGGATTTTTAAACAAATTATCCTAATTTGTTAATTTTGTCTTTAGTTCCGCGTTTTTTGATTAAAAATTTATTCGGAATTTTTTAATATTTTGAGTAATAACTATCTGCAACGCCAATTGTAGTACGTTAAGCTAATTTGGTTTAACTCAATTTAATAAACAAGAAACACGCATAAATGGAACATAATTAATAAAATTTAACAAATGATAGGCCTAATACCAACTAATTGAGCCATTATAAGAAATACTATTAAGTTTGCAGTTTTGACCTTTGTGGAAATTTTATATGTTAAATTTACAATTTAAGGTACCCGATGTGCCAGTTTGTTCGTTTGGTAAAAGGTCCGAATTACATACAAGAAGTTCAACAATTGACCAGATCATCTTCACAAAATACAGTTAGTACTTGTATGACTATTGAAGAAGCAATGTCAACGGCACCCGTAAAATTAGCTCTAGAAATGGGAATTGATGGTGGAGTATTACGAAACGAAACGCTGCGGCAATTGAATCGCACGGGCATCCCCTATGCAACTATTGAAGATTTAATGAAAGCTGTATTTGACGAAAATGAACGTAACGAAGAACAAGATTTAAGTTCATCTTCTAGCGCAGGTGATTGTGCAGGATTTAATCGAGCCCTTACTTCAGAAACCAGTACCAACCAAAATAATGTGGCATGTACAACTGGTCCAATTGAAAATATGGGAAATGCCTATAATAACCATCCCATATCATCACCTAAAACAGACGATAGTAATAAACAAAAGACAATAAAACCGACCGATAAACACAATTCGAGAGCGGAAAATTCCAACAATTCTTGCATATCTTTGGAAGAGGAAAATCGAAAGCTGAAAGACGCCCGTCTTTGTAAGATATGTTTAGACGAAGAAGTCGCTGTAGTGTATCTCCCTTGTGGACACTTAGGTTTGTATACATATAAAACAACATTTATTTTCCAATTTGTAATTCCGTATTCGATCTTTTTACAGTTACATGTGTCCAATGTGCACCTGGTGTTGTCCAGTGTCCAATGTGTCGAACAACCATTAAAGGATTTGTGAGGACATTTCTTTCATAAATTAAGTATTTAACATATTTATTGTACTCTTTGTTAAAAAAAGAGAGCCCTCTCTATTATTGTTTATTTTATTGGAAGACTCCACAATAAAATTTTCTGTTTAAAGTAACGATTAGCTTACTTATTTAATATTTGTAGGTATCGCCATAAATATTATTTCATGGACAATAAGTTGAGAATATGGCCAGTCACTCTCACAAAGCTATTCATTCTTACATACATTAGCCATCTTAGGTTTCGTATCTCTGAGGGAGTCCACATAAACACGTTTCCGCAATTTGTCCGAACAATTTAATGCAATTTGGTTCGTATAATGGGAAAATTGCGCACAAGTTTCAGGGTCTGTACTGCTGCTGCACAATACTGTGGCTGAAGAGCAATCAACTCGTAGACAAGGGTGTGAAGTTAAAGTTGTTTTAGCGAAAACCCAAACCGTTATTAAACCATTTTAAATGTTTTTTTAAATTTTCATTTTTGCTGCGAGTTTACGACTTTTTAGCAACAAATTAAATATATTTTGCTGCATTACACATTTTCTGAACGAAAACTAGTATATACTTAACATAATTCTGAGCAAAAAGTTATTTGGAGTAATATAGATGCAATTCCAAAAAAAATATGGAAAGATGGATTTTACATTCATTGGACTTTTTCTGGCATTTGCAAGGAGGATTAAAAAGGGTATTAGCTCTGAGATAGGAGAACTCCCCCGCAAACATTAGCGTAGCTAGACAATTTTCCTAGGGGGCTATAGCCCCTATTATAGGTTCAATTAATGTTTTATTTTATAAAAATTATAAAAATCAGACATAAAGATAACTAGAGAAATAATATTTAATAAAGCAACTAAAAGTGGTTCCACACTTTTTCCCAGCAAAAAAATTGGGAGTTGTGCTAAAGGCACAACTTTAAAAGCACTTCCAAAAATGTCCTCACAAAGAAGTTAATTATTTTAACTTCACAGGAAGTTCTTAAATTCAGTATTTTATAGCTCGTTTTTTCATATTTTAATGGGAAATTTTTGTTTTCTTCTTTCAAATAGGTTAAAAAGAATTAATAAAATGGTACAAATTATTCATTCTAGAATGCTAAATCCATTCTAGAAAAATCGATAATTTTTGAAAATATTCCAGGGCAAACGTTTCAGACAAGCATTAGAATGCACTAAAAATGATATATTTGAGAAAATATCGCAAAATTTTTTAATTCACATTCAAAACACTGAATTTGGATGAGACCTTAAGAAGTGATGCAAATTCAGTGCAACGGCTGTTGAAATGGTGGACATCTGTCCTATGACAGTCATCGCTTCTCCGCCAATTTTGCACACCTCCCAGACCCAAAAAGAACTTTTTTTAGCGACGCTTTTTTGCAGCATTATTAATATATACATTTTGAAAGAATAGTTTTAAATCAATTGCTATTTTTTTTTTATTAAATTGACTAAAAATCAAACTAGACAGAATAATAAAGGAGCTTTAATTATGAAACTGAACATAAATTTAGGAACTTAAATCATAATGTTTAATGTTTAATGACCCCATAATTAAAACACAGTTCTTTTCAAATAACGACAATCTACAATTTATTTGCTTAACTGGGGGCTAATCACGGCATTCGATATCGAATTCATAATCGTATCGAAAAAATTGTCGATACGATTAAAAGTTTGGATCACGGGATTCGATCGAAATTTGATGCAATTTCTTAAGCGTTGCCAACAGCAAACAACGAAGCAGAACAAAATGAAATGACAAAATTAAAATAGAATGTAGAAAAAACATGTTTTTGGAGGTTTCAAAGTAAAAAATAAATCCATTTGTTTTGTTTTGTTATTGTTGGTTTTGTTCTTTAAGCATTGTTGTTGTTTTTTATTTCAGCTTAAAACCATACATTGACTAAACTACAAGAGTAGCTTAACCAACAGAGGAAAAGAATGTTTGTCAAATTTATTTGGGCAAAGCCCTATAGACTGCAAGATGGTTGGATGGACGCACGTTTCGGAATTACCACATTCCTCATCAGCATCCTCTACTTGCAGCAAAACTATCAACCAATTATCAGAATAAATTCAGGCAGTTTATTAAACCCAACAAAAACCACACTTGAACCCTCCGAAAAAAGGTTTTACATTGATAGCCGGCTTATGCCGAAATAAATTCGAAACAAACATATCTCTTTTCCTATGCCACTGTCAAATCATCGATTTGAATTCACATGGCTGGGTTTATTTTGAGCGTGCCTCCTCTTCTTTTTCCATTTGTTTTGTTTTGTTATTGTTGGTTTTGTTCTTTAAGCATTGTTGTTGTTTTTTATTTCAGCTTAAAACCATACATTGACTAAACTACAAGAGTAGCTTAACCAACAGAGGAAAAGAATGTTTGTCAAATTTATTTGGGCAAAGCCCTATAGACTGCAAGATGGTTGGATGGACGCACGTTTCGGAATTACCACATTCCTCATCAGCATCCTCTACTTGCAGCAAAACTATCAACCAATTATCAGAATAAATTCAGGCAGTTTATTAAACCCAACAAAAACCACACTTGAACCCTCCGAAAAAAGGTTTTACATTGATAGCCGGCTTATGCCGAAATAAATTCGAAACAAACATATCTCTTTTCCTATGCCACTGTCAAATCATCGATTTGAATTCACATGGCTGGGTTTATTTTGAGCGTGCCTCCTCTTCTTTTTCCATTTGTTTTGTTTTGTTATTGTTGGTTTTGTTCTTTAAGCATTGTTGTTGTTTTTTATTTCAGCTTAAAACCATACATTGACTAAACTACAAGAGTAGCTTAACCAACAGAGGAAAAGAATGTTTGTCAAATTTATTTGGGCAAAGCCCTATAGACTGCAAGATGGTTGGATGGACGCACGTTTCGGAATTACCACATTCCTCATCAGCATCCTCTACTTGCAGCAAAACTATCAACCAATTATCAGAATAAATTCAGGCAGTTTATTAAACCCAACAAAAACCACACTTGAACCCTCCGAAAAAAGGTTTTACATTGATAGCCGGCTTATGCCGAAATAAATTCGAAACAAACATATCTCTTTTCCTATGCCACTGTCAAATCATCGATTTGAATTCACATGGCTGGGTTTATTTTGAGCGTGCCTCCTCTTCTTTTTCCATTTGTTTTGTTTTGTTATTGTTGGTTTTGTTCTTTAAGCATTGTTGTTGTTTTTTATTTCAGCTTAAAACCATACATTGACTAAACTACAAGAGTAGCTTAACCAACAGAGGAAAAGAATGTTTGTCAAATTTATTTGGGCAAAGCCCTATAGACTGCAAGATGGTTGGATGGACGCACGTTTCGGAATTACCACATTCCTCATCAGCATCCTCTACTTGCAGCAAAACTATCAACCAATTATCAGAATAAATTCAGGCAGTTTATTAAACCCAACAAAAACCACACTTGAACCCTCCGAAAAAAGGTTTTACATTGATAGCCGGCTTATGCCGAAATAAATTCGAAACAAACATATCTCTTTTCCTATGCCACTGTCAAATCATCGATTTGAATTCACATGGCTGGGTTTATTTTGAGCGTGCCTCCTCTTCTTTTTCCATTTGTTTTGTTTTGTTATTGTTGGTTTTGTTCTTTAAGCATTGTTGTTGTTTTTTATTTCAGCTTAAAACCATACATTGACTAAACTACAAGAGTAGCTTAACCAACAGAGGAAAAGAATGTTTGTCAAATTTATTTGGGCAAAGCCCTATAGACTGCAAGATGGTTGGATGGACGCACGTTTCGGAATTACCACATTCCTCATCAGCATCCTCTACTTGCAGCAAAACTATCAACCAATTATCAGAATAAATTCAGGCAGTTTATTAAACCCAACAAAAACCACACTTGAACCCTCCGAAAAAAGGTTTTACATTGATAGCCGGCTTATGCCGAAATAAATTCGAAACAAACATATCTCTTTTCCTATGCCACTGTCAAATCATCGATTTGAATTCACATGGCTGGGTTTATTTTGAGCGTGCCTCCTCTTCTTTTTCCATTTGTTTTGTTTTGTTATTGTTGGTTTTGTTCTTTAAGCATTGTTGTTGTTTTAAAGAACAAAACCAACAATAACAAAACAAAACAAATGGAAAAAGAAGAGGAGGCACGCTCAAAATAAACCCAGCCATGTGAATTCAAATCGATGATTTGACAGTGGCATAGGAAAAGACATATGTTTGTTTCGAATTTATTTCGGCATAAGCCGGCTATCAATGTAAAACCTTTTTTCGGAGGGTTCAAGTGTGGTTTTTGTTAGGTTTAATAAACTGTCTGAATTTATTCTGATAATTGGTTGATAGTTTTGCTGCAAGTAGAGGATGCTGATGAGGAATGTGGTAATTCCGAAACGTGCGTCCATCCAACCATCTTGCAGTCTATAGGGCTTTGCCCAAATAAATTTGACAAACATTCTTTTCCTCTGTTGGTTAAGCTACTCTTGTAGTTTAGTCAATGTATGGTTTTAAGCTGAAATAAAAAACAACAACAATGCTTAAAGAACAAAACCAACAATAACAAAACAAAACAAATGGAAAAAGAAGAGGAGGCACGCTCAAAATAAACCCAGCCATGTGAATTCAAATCGATGATTTGACAGTGGCATAGGAAAAGAGATATGTTTGTTTCGAATTTATTTCGGCATAAGCCGGCTATCAATGTAAAACCTTTTTTCGGAGGGTTCAAGTGTGGTTTTTGTTGGGTTTAATAAACTGCCTGAATTTATTCTGATAATTGGTTGATAGTTTTGCTGCAAGTAGAGGATGCTGATGAGGAATGTGGTAATTCCGAAACGTGCGTCCATCCAACCATCTTGCAGTCTATAGGGCTTTGCCCAAATAAATTTGACAAACATTCTTTTCCTCTGTTGGTTAAGCTACTCTTGTAGTTTAGTCAATGTATGGTTTTAAGCTGAAATAAAAAACAACAACAATGCTTAAAGAACAAAACCAACAATAACAAAACAAAACAAATGGAAAAAGAAGAGGAGGCACGCTCAAAATAAACCCAGCCATGTGAATTCAAATCGATGATTTGACAGTGGCATAGGAAAAGAGATATGTTTGTTTCGAATTTATTTCGGCATAAGCCGGCTATCAATGTAAAACCTTTTTTCGGAGGGTTCAAGTGTGGTTTTTGTTGGGTTTAATAAACTGCCTGAATTTATTCTGATAATTGGTTGATAGTTTTGCTGCAAGTAGAGGATGCTGATGAGGAATGTGGTAATTCCGAAACGTGCGTCCATCCAACCATCTTGCAGTCTATAGGGCTTTGCCCAAATAAATTTGACAAACATTCTTTTCCTCTGTTGGTTAAGCTACTCTTGTAGTTTAGTCAATGTATGGTTTTAAGCTGAAATAAAAAACAACAACAATGCTTAAAGAACAAAACCAACAATAACAAAACAAAACAAATGGAAAAAGAAGAGGAGGCACGCTCAAAATAAACCCAGCCATGTGAATTCAAATCGATGATTTGACAGTGGCATAGGAAAAGAGATATGTTTGTTTCGAATTTATTTCGGCATAAGCCGGCTATCAATGTAAAACCTTTTTTCGGAGGGTTCAAGTGTGGTTTTTGTTGGGTTTAATAAACTGCCTGAATTTATTCTGATAATTGGTTGATAGTTTTGCTGCAAGTAGAGGATGCTGATGAGGAATGTGGTAATTCCGAAACGTGCGTCCATCCAACCATCTTGCAGTCTATAGGGCTTTGCCCAAATAAATTTGACAAACATTCTTTTCCTCTGTTGGTTAAGCTACTCTTGTAGTTTAGTCAATGTATGGTTTTAAGCTGAAATAAAAAACAACAACAATGCGTAAAAAATAAATTGTATTGCATTATATCTTATGGACCCATACATTCCTCCGAATTCCTTCCTAATTGGAGGATGAGATGAATATAAAATAATTCAGCGACAAATAAGGAATAAAAGTGCACATTGTTATTGGTGTAAGTACATGGGTGTGCAATGTTAGAAAGTCACCTTTTGCAGGCTCAATGGACGATTTCGGCTGGCGTTCAAATGGGAAATAATTTTTGGTGGCATGTCAATTCTATCACTTTACAATTGTCTGCCGTCTTACAATTTGTTGCGAGTGGAAACCTTCATAATTCACTATTCTTACAAGGTGGTCCAGAAGCGTTATGTTGTCACGGAATGGTACGGTATTTGGTTGATCACAATCTCTTGGATATCGAATATCGATCTAGCATGTGCACTTAATATATGGTTCTTTGCCAAGCTAGGATGCTCGCTCCCGGACTCGACTATGACCAATTTTTGATTAACTTTTATTGGAGTTGCATTAGTCCTAAATATTCAAAATATGTTCATTATATGTAAATTTACTACAAATTAGCAACAATTCGAACTAAAACTAATATATTTTCTATTCCTATATGGCGAAAACAATGTAAAAAAACAAGTGAAAAATGTTATACGATTGCAATTTACCAATCGAAAAAATTGTCGATCCAAAAAACTCGATATCGACTCCCGTGATCTGAAAAATTTAGATTTCGATCAAAAGTTCTCGATATCGAATGCCGTGATTAGCCCCCTGATAGGTTTCACTTATTTGCTCTACGATGTGTACTGTATGAATTTTAGCTTACGACTGACTTGACAGCTCCCTCCGCCAGGGGTTTATATACCGTGATACGACAAACAGGTGTCGCACATGTCTGGCGATACACACATATTTATCGGCTTATGCTCATAGTCTTGGCTACAACCATCTAGAACGTTCTACTAGTAGCTGACAGATGTCGCATATCAGATATGTTCACAGACTTGCTACAACTATATAGAACAATCACTTGGTCGCTTCTGTCGCTCATAGTTTTGCCTATCAAGTATCTCGTAATTTAACTGCAGATGGTTATGCTCATATTACTACAAGAATAACAATAAATGAAGATAACAAAGCAAAGGGGTTACTTTACAATGAGCGATTGAGAAAGATGTTTAGGAAAGTATCAAATAAAGATGGTTCTAACAAGTGATGACATAATTTTATCGTTACAATTTGAAATTTTAAATTAACCGAAGTTATTTTAAATCCACTTAACCCTCATTTTCAGGAAGCTCCGTTAGTGCTACGTTAGCTAACGAACTTTTAAACCGTACTATGGACATGTCTGTCATCTTGTCTATATATTTCATATGCCAGTTAGGAACTTAACTGCTAAAAATTTTTCAGTTAAAGTTAACCGGAGAGAAGATATTTCGATTTTACTTTCTGCTAACTGGGAGTTAAAGTCTAACGAAGATACATGAAAATGGCTGTAAATCTAGTAATATCACATCTGTAACACTGCCTTCCGTTTAAGCCTGTTCGTCCCGAATAGGCACAGTATCCGTTCCGTAAGGAGCCAAACGTTCCAGATAAACAACTTTCATCTTTGATCTAGGGCTGTCGTCCTTTTGAATGTGGTATACAATATCATTGATCTTCTTGATGATTTTGTAGGGGCCTTCCCATTGTATTTGCAGCTTGGGACACAATCCTTTCTTTCGTTGTGGATTAAAAAAACAGAACCAATTGTCCTTCTTGGAAGCCCTAAGTATTTGCAGCACGATCATATCTCGCCTTCATCCTCTTGCTGACAATTTTTATTTTGTTGCACACTGATTCATGAACTTCGCCTAACGTGTTTGGCATGTCGTTACTGTTTTCTTCCATGGCGACCTCATTAGATTTAGCGCCGAATATGTTAGAATGGGATCTTTAAGCTACTCTATTGGCCAGTCGATGCCAGATTCGATGCATAACTGCCTGGCATTTATAACTGTCTCCTTTGGTTCAGCTTTCGAGTAGTGCGTGCTTTCTAGATTGCCATTCTGTCGTGTCAAGGCTTCATCGATAACTTGTTTGCCACCTTTTCTATTATCCGCAAAGTTTAAATTTGAGTCGCTTGCCTTTGTGGTGACCTTCTTATGACTGTTTTTTAATGGGGATGGCGAGATTGATCCCGACGGTTTACACCACGCTTTACATTCCCGGGAAAGATGTCCAGTCTTATCACAGTTATAGCATTTTATTCTAGATTTATTTGCCTGCTGCTTCATTTCTTGCATTATCTGCCTCAGAGCCTCATTTACCAACTCAATCACGGATTTCGATTCTTCACAATCGGTCTCCACCTTACATACACTCTGCATTTGTGGCTGTGCCAGCACTCTCGCAGTCTCTTGTACAAGTGCAAATGTCACTGATTTTGTGAATGTAGCTTTTTGTGCGGGAATGCCATTCACAAACGTCTCAATCTTGATACGATCTATAAGAGGATGATTCTCTCCAGGGTATGCCAATAGCACCAACCGCTCAACTTCTGTTGCAAAGTCTTGTAGAGTCTCATTTGACTTCTGGACTCTTCTTCTTAATTCCATTCTGAAGATGTCTTGCTTGTGTTCTTCAACGTATTTGCGTTGTAGTGCCGCTATTACTTAATTATAGTTATTTCTAGAGGCAGGGGGAATGCTTTGTATTACGTCAGCGGCATTGCCCTTCAGTGCCAACAGAATTTCGATTACTTTGTCATCCTCATTCCACCGATTTCTAGAAGTAACCATCACGAATTGGAACTTGAATACTTCAAAAGAAGTTGAGCCATCAAAAATATGTGTTTTGATTTTTGTGCCCTCAATAACGCGTACGGGACCACCGTTAATTTCCAGATCAGCCATTTTTTCTCCAGGTGTAGAAGTTTCTCGAAGTGAACCACAATTTTCTCATCCACGGTGTTGAAGGGTGTGCTAAAATTATGCACACTATTGGTTTTTGTATGTTGTGCTATTTCAATGCTACAGACATGTACATAGCGGTTTGCTCGAAATGTCACACATACATATGATCCCTTTTAGTACATGTCTATTGTTGTTATTAAAGAAAGCCAAACTTCACTGTCAACAGGTTGGCCATGACATTGATTTTTTGTTTTTATTATTCTAAGTCGGTTTTTCAAAACGAACGTTTCTCTCCGTGACCAATACAGTAAAAACAAATAAAGATTAAAAAATTTTAAAGTGCAAATAATATAAAAAAGTGAAAACAATAATTGCATAAAATTAACTTAAAATTGATTGAAATAAACTATACAAAATCAGAGATACTGTAGTAAACAAATACAATAGAAAGGTGACATACACGGATGAAAAAGACTGTTTTTCATATGTTTGGCTATAAACATTATATGTTTGGAACACAAATTTTTAAACACAATATTTTTGGGTGCAAGCATATAATGTTCATAAACTAGCATAACATGTTTGGGACATATATGTTAATATGTTAGAACATATTATGTTTGGGACATAAAATGTTTGTAAATATAATATGCTTGGATGCAAACATATATTAATTTAGAAATAGCCTATAAACATATATGTGTTTAGTAGCTTGGAGCGCTATTTAACAGGGAACGATATTGAATTAAGTTGGTGGTTGTTGCTTGTTATTACAAAATTAACATTTTATTTTTCCTTGTGCAATTGACCAGCTACTTCTTTGATCCTTACAAACTGTGTGGTCCGCTGTTCGAATCCCCGTCCGGCAAAAGGTAAAATTAAAAAAATAAAAAAAAAATCATAAAATTGAATAATTTCTTCTACAATGTTTGTATTGCAGAAAAAGGTGCTAAGAACTAAAAAATCTCGTCGAAGTGAGAAAGATGTGGGGGAATATACAATTGGGCAGAAACAAAATTTTGAGCATTCAGGTCGAAAACCTATGTTGTTAGCACCTATATTACCTGTTTATTTTCATAATTCATTATGATTGTAAATATATAAATAAATAAATAAAATTTTGAGCACAATATTGTTTGGGAGAATTTTTTTTAAGCATATAATATTTTTGGGTGCAAAATGCTTCCAAACATATTATATGTTCACATAATAACATATTGTTTTTTGGAAGACAACATTATTGAATTTGGATGCAAAAATACACAATGTTTGGAACTTAGACTACCCAAACATATATTGTTTAGACCAATATGCTTTCAAACATATTATATATTGGAAGAGATCAAACATATAAATGTTTGGGCAATACCCAAAAATATATATGCTTGAAGCAAAATATGTTTGGGAGTATATGTTACAGAAGCGATTTTTTGTGAGCGTGTAGATAACAACAAAACAGTGAATTATATACAACAAATCTTACCTTAAATTACCTGTAAACTTGTATCAAAAGAATAAAATAATTTACTTACGTCTATTATTGCACATTCCCAAAAATTTTGTGAACATTGCACATCGATTTCCTAAATTCTAATTTACAAACTAAAAACAAAAAAACTATTTGTACATTAAATTATATTGCACTTAGTTATCAAAAAGGACAACGTCTATATTGTTAAAATTATAAAACATTGAACGCTACATACTTACCTTGAACTAATATTGCACATGAATTAAATTAGTTTACACCTAGAGTTAAAATACCTAAAATATTGCACAATTTGGGTTTAATTTACCTAGAATAAAAACTACAAATTGAATTAAAACTAAAACCTAAATCTACTTTTTATTGGAAACCAAAGCCGTGGTAACAAACACACGGAAAGAACTTTCTTATCCAATTCTATAATTTGACCACAGGTTTCTCCATGCTTTCAGAAATTTCTTGAAGTTTGTCATTGACAATTCTAGAATTTTCGTGGAATTTTTCTTCCAATTTTCTAGAATTCGCTATTTTTGTGGAGAATTTTCTTCCAGTTTTCTAGAATTCTCTTCCAGCATTTTTCTAGAATTCGCTTCTATTTTTAGAGAATTTTCTTCCAGTTTTCTAGAATTCTCTTCTAGCATTTTTCCAGAATTCTCCTCCATTCTTCTGGAATTTTCTTCCATTTTTAAAGAATTCTCTTCCATAATTTTTCTAGAATTTTGTCCCATCATTTTGCTCAAAACATTGAGCATTGATGTGTAATCCACAACACTCGAAACCACAGATTGAGTTTCTACAGTACTGGTGTTGGCGAGCATTGATTCGTCAATGTCTTCCTTATAATCAAACTCATGTGTCTCGATATCAATTTTGCGCCGTTCGAACTCTTACAGTAGCCGCTTTTGCAGCTGAGCTTTGTTTCCTGTAGTCGGCTGCTCCAGTTTGCTCAATTCCTTTTTTAAGTGTTCCACTCGAAGCTCATTAAACTTCATTGTAGATTTTTTCTCGTTATTTCACTTCCGACACCAATTGTTACGTTTTTATAGTGAGGAGTGTTTAATGACCCGATAATTAAACAAATAACGACAATCTGCAATTTATTTGCTTAACTGATAGGTTTCACTATTTGCTCTACGATGTGTACTGTATGAATTTTAGCTTAAGACTGACTTGACAGTTCCCTCCGTCAGAGGTTTATATACCGTGATATGACGATTTCAAAAATTCTGGATAGTCTGGCCTACAACCATCTCGATTAATCGACATAATTATCTGGCGATATCGCACATATTTATCGGCTTATGCTCATAGTCTTGGCTACAACCATCTAGAACATTCTAATAGTAGCTGGAAGGTGTCGCACATCAGATTATGTTCATAGACTTGCCTACAACTATCTAGAACAATCATTTGGTCGCTTCTGTCGCTCATAGTTTTGCCATCAAGTAGCTCATAATTTAACTGCAGATGGTTATGCTCATATTACTACAAAAATAACGATAAATGAAGATAACAAAGTGAAGTGATGACGCAATTTTATCGTTACAATTTGAAATTATAAATTAACGGAAATTAATTTAAATACACTTAAATCTGGAAATATCACATCCGTAACAATAAGTTCAACTACAGCTTTATTTCATAAATATCAGACTTCAAGCATTCGCTTATAATAAAGAAACTAACTAACAATTTAGAAGACAATTTTAAGAAATAAAACTATATATTGTCATCGGCAACTGCTACCACAACCCAAGTAATTTGATTGCGCATGAAAGTCTTTAGCGCAACTTTGTGTATTTACTTGTTTAATTTTATATAAAAACAATGGAAAATCGTAAATAGGTTTTCATATTCTTAGGGGGAGGGCTAAAATTTTTCTGGTGGGGGTCTAGCCCCCTCCCCAGACGTCATCTAGTTAATGAGATAAAGGGAGGCAAATTCATGTAAATTCTAATAACTATAAAACGTTTCTGGGGCATAGTTTTTATACAAATTTGATTGATTCTATTAGCTTTAAGGGCGTGGAGCGTAGCTGGGTTTGAAGTCGGAGAAGGGGTTAATTATACACTGATGCGTTTTCTTCGAAATTTTAATAAAGCACACTATGAGATAGAACTCTACACCTGCGGAATGTTCGTTTGACGGCCAGCAATTGTCTTGATTATGTATAGTTTATAAAATAAACAATAAAATTTAAACATATTATAGTGAAATCCATATCTTTTGGGCACCAATAACATATCTTTTCAAGCACTCACTATTTTGTGAATCTTTTGTTACGTGTATAGACACCTTGTTTAGTCATCAGACTCGATAACATTTGGTTTATTATGGCGGGAAAATATGTGAGAAAAAGACAATACATCATATTTCAGGAAAAGTAATCGCGAAAATAAAGTGATTTTCAACTCAAACCCCGAACATAGCATTTGTGAATTCACATTTTATTTACATACATCTGTTGTGCATAATTTTTCCAAAAATTATCATAAAATAATGGGCAAAAATTAAAATAAAAGAGAGATGTTTGTACAAAGATTTATTTCGGCAAAAGCCGACTATCATAAACCTTTTTTCGGAAGGTTCAAGTGTGTGAGAAATGTGGTAATTCCGAAACTTGCGTCCATCCAACCATCTTGCTATATAGGGCTCTGCCCAAATAAATTTGACAAGCATTATTTTCCTCTGTTGGTTAAGCTACACTAATAAAAAATAGTTAAAAAACATAAACTTTAGCCAGCTGGGATTCGAACCTGGGTGTCAAAGGAAAATTCATTCTTTTCGAACTTTTTTTATACACGGGTACCAATATCACAGTAACTAAAGAGAATAGTTACATAAATATTATTTTCAATGTTAAATTATAATAAAAATGCAATATCATCCCAACAAAAACAATTTGAAAAAAATATTTGTCCCATGTAAAGGTGGGTATTAAGTTCGAGTTTAGCCGCTAAAGTGCAAACTAAATCAGTAAAACAAGCCATAAAATTATACATATTTGTTGCAGATTTGATTATAACTTGATGGGGAATAGTCCAAAGCAAATTTTCACAACGTTTGTATTCCTTAAAATGGATTATTAAAGAAAAATAATCGTGAAAAAATTACGATTTTAGCGGCTAAACACGAACTTAATACCCAAAATTTGAAATAAAAAAATTGACAAGACGGAGTTGGGATTCGATGCCAGACCCTTAAGGTTCATGATTGCAACAACAGTAACACCAATGATATATGAAATATGTTACATGCATCTAATACTACGTTCGCACTAGTCACGAGAGGATTTTGGCCGAAGATTTCTGTATATTTGCAATAGGCAAATATCAGTTGGCTCGTGGAGGATTTATACAAAATCTCTTTCAAAATACCCTATACTGCCTTGTCCAACTGTTTTAGTACCTGCCCCAATTTTCATTGTAGATGAATGTGTGCGTGCGTGTGCACATACGGGTTTGTGTATGTGTTGATATATTGGTCAAAAACGAATGGAACTCAATTGTTTGCTCCAAACTTATCTGAAGTCAAAAGAAATCAATAGCACAAAGGCTAATTTTATGTTAAAATCGCATTATTCTGAAAATTATTTCAATGTATACTTTTTGTACTTGTAAACAACAACCAGCTGTTAAATCCTCAAATCAACGAAATCTCGTTATTTTGCCAGTCCAAACACTTGAGATTTGTAAAGAGATTTGAGTTCTAAATAGCGAGATTTCGTAGCTAGTGCGAACGTAGTATAAAGTCAAATTATTGTTACCGATATACTAATGGAATGCTATCTATTATTTCGCAATATTAACCATTAAAACTATCTTATAAAATAGGAAATGGAATAATGATAATCCACGTTAAAAACAAAAAAAAAAACTATTCTCACTCATGGGTTTGAACAGCGATCACTACTAGGTAGAGTCTTACCATTATCCACTAGGCCATCTCAGGACTTAAGAACCATTGGGCAAATGAGCTATTCAACTGATAGTATTTGCATGACAGAAATGTGGCCGCCAATATACTTTCTTTAAAGGCTGGCAAAGCTTAATTTTGGCCCAGTTCCAGCCAAATCTAATTTATTTTATGATAATTATTGGCAAAAATCATGTACAAAAGATTTCGAAAATTCTGGATAGTCTGGCCTACAACCATCTCGATTAATCGACAAGCAGATGCCGCACATAGTTATCTAGCGATATCGCACATATTTATTGGCTTATAGCTGGCAGATGTCGCATATCAGATTATGTTCATAGACTTGCCTACATTTAACTGCAGATGGTTATGCTCATATTACTACAATAATAACAATAACAATAAATGAAGATTACAAAGCAAAGGGGTTACTTTACAATGAGCGATTGAGAAAGATGTTTAGGAAAGTACTAAAAAATAAAGATGGTTCTAACAAGTGATGACGTAATTTTATCGTTACAATTTGAAATTTTAAATTAACGGAAGTTATTTTAAATACACTTAAATCTAGTAATATCACATCCGTAACACTGCCTTCCGCTTAAGCCTGTTCGTCTCGAATAGGTACAGTATCCGTTCCGTAAGGAGCCAAACATTCCAGGTGTACAACTTTCATCTTTGATCTAGGGCTGCCGTCCTTATGAATGCGGTATACAACATCATTAATCTTCTTGATGAATTTGTAGGGGCCTTCCCAATGTGTTTGCAGATTGGGACACAATCCTTTCTTTCGTTGCGGATTAAAAAACAGAACCAATTGTCCTTCTTGGAAGCCCTCAGTATTTGCAGCACGATCATATCTCGTCTTCATCCTGTTGCTGACAATTTTTATTTTGTTGCGCACTGATTCGTGAACTTCGCCAAACGTGTTTGATATGTCGTTACTGTTTTCTTCCATGGCGACCTCATTAGGTTTAGCGCCGAATATCAAATCTCCAGGCAACTTCAATTCCGTTCCGAATAGAACCTTGGCCGGTGTTCGTGACGTAGAATCATGTATGTCTGATCTATAAGACAGCAAAAACTTTGGTATATGCTCGTCCCAGTCCCGTTGGCCGTTGTCCACCACTTTTCGAAGATGCTCCTCCAGAGTGCGATTAAATCTTTCTACCATGCCATCGGACTGTGGATGTAATGGTGTTGTCTTTGTTTTCTTGATTCCAAGGGAGTTACACATCTCTTTAAATATGGCCGATTCAAATTCAAAATTTCTTCCTAGGTCAGAGTGAATCTTGGACGGCAACCCGTAACGACATATCCAGTTTCTATTAACAACATCCACAATCGTCTTTGCCTCTTGGTTTGGAATTGCATAAACCTCCGGACAATTACTGAAATAATCCATGACTACCAGGGCATATCGGTTTCTAGAATCACTATTCTTTCAAATGGCGCTCCTGGTCTATATTCTTGCATATGACCTCGACTTTTTCGTGTTGGACCTTTCGCCTTCATATACTTCTCGCAACTGGCTACCCATTCCGCAATTGATTTCTGGCATCCAACCCAGTAGAATCTTTGCTTCACTTTCTCGGCAGTTTTATTATTCCCAAGTGACCTCCACTAGGACCATTGTGAAACTCCGTCAAAACATCCTTTACTTTGGACTCTGGTACGATGATCAAGTTTCGGCTTTTCTTGCCATCTTCCCTTTCCCATTTACGTTGGAGCTATCCCTTGACTAGAATTAGACTGTCCCATTGAGTCCAGTATGATTTCATTAGTGGACTTTCGGCTGCGATTTCTTTCTTGCTGTGTTTCTTATCTTCTTCCTTCGCCGACATAATTTAGCTCAAAAAGGGATCTTTACGCTGTTCTGCTGGCCAGTCCACTCCAGATTCGATATGCAATAGCCGGATATCCATGATTTCTTCCTTATGTTCAGCTTTCGAGCAGTGTTTGCACTCGACATTACAAGGTCGACGTGACAAGGCGTCCGCGTCGCCGTGTTTGCCACCTTTTCTATGTTCGATACTGAATTCATAGCTTTGGAGTCTTTCTATCCAACGTGCCAGCTGAGCTTCCGGATTCTTGAATTGAAGCAACCAGAAATTCTGCCTATACAAGTACTTGTGGTAATGCTTTACGCTTTCTATGGCAGCAAACAGCTCTCTTCTCGTTACGCAATAGTTCATTTCGGGTTTGGACCTATGTCCGGCTGAAGTATCCAATAACCGTTTCTTTACCGTCGATCTGTTCCGATACCACACCTCCAATACCGTACGCACTAGCAGCATATGTATCCAAAATAAATCTGTCGCCCGGAATGGGATACGCCAGAACAGGAGCTGAACATAACAGTTCTTTCCGGTGATGGAATGACTCCTCCTGTTTCTTGTTCCACTGGAACTTCGTACCTTTTTGGGTCAATTTATGGAGGCTAGTGGCGATGCTGGCGAAGTTTTGTACGAATCGCCTGTAGTATGTGCATAAACCAAGGAAGCTGCGCAATTCATGGAGATTTTTGGGACGTGGCCAATCTTTTACAGTCTGTATTTTGTCGTCATCGGTGGATATGCCCTCTGCCGCCACATGATGTCCCAGGCAATTTACTTCTCGCTGGAAAGGGGAGCACTTCTTTGCGTTAAGTCGTAGACCAGCGGCTGATAGTTGCTGGATAACATCCTTTATGTTCTGCTCGTAAAATGTTTTGACCATAACTCTAATATCGTCGAGGTATGTTAAGCAGGACTTCCAATGCAACCCCTTTAGTACCCGCTCCATCAATCGCTCGAAGGCAGCCGGAGCATTGCAGAATGGCATTACATTGAATTACCAAAGACGGCAGAAGCTGTTTTGAAGCCTTGTCTTTTTCGGCAATCTCTATTTACCAAGCGTGGAAAACCATGTTGTTCCTGCTAGTGAGTCCAACGTGTCATCAATGCGTGGAAGCGGATAACTGTCCTTTTTGGCGACATTATTCAATTCTCTGTAGTCCACGCAAAATCGGGTTCTTCCATCTTTCATTTTGACTTTCCCCCATTTCCTTTACGAGCTTTTGAACCTCATCCGTTGTGCAAGTGCAAGGCTGAGGCATTTTTCCATAACAATTGCTTGGCCTTATTTTTCTCGGACAGTGAAAGATGACGTGTCCAAGCTTCGACATAACCTTCCAGATGTTTCTTGTTCCATGTGCCTGTGATGAGTTGTTTTCCAAATTGACTATTGCCTCGGCTGGTGTCCATTGGTCAGTGTCCGAAAATTTCCTAATATGCTCTTGACTGTCGGATTAGTTCAAAACACGAACTGGTATTAGTCCTTCTTTATTCACTGTTACCAGGGTATTTGCTATCAAAATGTTGTTGTTTTTGTTTTCTCCATTCATTGGCACCCATAATATTGCTTCAGCATGCGGTGGTATTAACTCTGGCTTGTTCGTAGTCAAACGTCTAATATTAGAGGTACTCTTATCGTATCCCACGTTAACCGGTATTTCGGTATCGGACCAGGTCATGACACGACATTTTATATCATGAAATCCGCACCTATTATAACTTCCTCTACTATATCAGCGACAATGAACTCATACTTCACGGATATGTTGGCAATAGTTAACTTCATGTCGACTTTCCCATATACTGTTGCGGGTTCCCCTGTGGCCGTGCATAGTTTGACTCCAATCAATGGTGTAACTTTTTCTTTTACCATGTCTGATCTAATGATAGACTTCGACGTACCAGTATCCAACGTCAATGTACGCTTGTCGCCGTTAATAAACCCCGCGACAGTTAAATTGTTATTTTGCTGTTGTACTATTGCTATGGAGATTGTGGGGCCATCATCTGGGGGAGCCAGCTCTTGCCCCGCTGAACTAGCTCGATTTAGTTTAAATGTGAATCACTGGACTGTGGGTTCACCCACATATGGCTATTGTTTGGTGGTGAAGGCGATTTCGATCTTGATCGCTTACTACGTGCTTTACATTCTCGAGCAAGATGTTCGGGCTAATCGCAGCTATAACATTTCATTCTGTATTTATTTGCATCCTGTTTTATTTCCGACATGGCCTGCTTAACAGCCTCTTTTACTGATTCAATCACGGATATTGATTCATCGTGCTCGGTAACCATCTTACGTACCTTGTGAAGTTGAGGCCGCGCTAGTACTCTCGCAGTCTCTTGTGCAAGTGCAAATGTTACTGTCTCAGCGAATGTACCTTTTTGGGACGCATATGTTGCACATTTTATATCTGGGTCTCACGCCAAAGGTCTCAATCTTGATGCGGTCCACAAGTGGATGACTCTCTCCTGGGTATGTCAATAGCACCAACCGCTCAACTACAGTTGCAAAGTCTTGAAGAGTCTCATTTGACTTCTGGACTCTTCCTCTTAATTCCATTGTGAAGATGTCTGAAGTGCCGCTTCGTTATAATTATTTCTAGAGGAATGCTTTGTATTACATCGTTCATGCGAGCGTACGTTGTATTCGAATGCGTTGACGAATACGATTCTCTAATTGAGTTACACAGCATGCGTCGGAACACCAATGAATTTGCTTATTACAGTCCTTGCCTCTCCGCTTTTTAATATGTTTTATTCTACGCACTTTTTAAAGTATTTATGTATTTTAACTTCAATCAATAATTTCTCGTTCATATTTTAGATTGTTTTTCAGTTTCTTGATTTGTTTATATGTCGTTTAATGTTGTCAGCGCATCCGACGCATTGAAAAGTTAAAAGTTCGTCAACTTTATGCGTCATATGCATACTTTACTTTTGTCGTGTAACTCAAACAATAGTAGTTCCCGCATTTTAACATTTTTTGACAATATCATATAACGAACGCACGCATGACAGCATGGTATGTAATTCCACCTTTACCCTTCAGTGCCAATAGAAGTTCGATTACTTTGTCATCCTCATTCCACAGATTTCTAGAAGCAATCATCTCGAATTGGAACTTGAATTCATCAAATGAAGTTGAGCCCTCAAAAACAGGAGGTTTGCTTTTTGAGCCCTCGATAACGCGTACTAAACCGCCTTTAATTTCTAGTTCTGACATTTTTCTCTCAAGGTGTAGAAATTTATCGTCGTGAACCACAAATTTCTTACCCAATTCTACAATTTGGCTTTCAATATGGTCCACGCGTTTTTCCATACCTTCCGAAATTCTTTTCATAAAGAATTCTAGAATTTTCCCACCTTTCTGGAATTCTCTTCAATAATTTTTCTGGAATTTTCGTCAAATTTTTCTTCCAAATTTTTAGAGTTTTCTAACATTTTACGAGAATTTTCTTCCATCATTTTTCTAGAATTTTCTTCCATTTTTAGTACGTTTTCTTCCATCTTTCTAGAATTCTCTTCCATTTTTAGAGAATTTTATTCCATTAGTTTTCTAGAATTCTCTTCCATTTTAACCGAATTTTCTTCCATAAGTTTTCTAGAATTCTCTTCCATCATTTTGCTCAAAACATTGAGCATTGAAGTGTAATACACAACACTCGAAGCCACAGATGGAGTTTCTACACTGCTGGTATTGACGAGTATTGATTCATCAATGTCTTCCTTATAATCAAACTCATGCGTCTCGATATCCATTTTTCGCCGTTCGAACTCTTCCAGTAGTCGCTTTTGCAATTGAGCCTTGTTTCCTGTAGTAGACAGCTTCAGTTTACTCAATTCTTTTTTCAGGCCTCCCACTCGAAGCTCATTAAACTTCATTGTAGATTTTTATTACGTTATCCCACTTCTGACTCCAATTGTTACGTTTTTATATTGAGGCATGTTTAATAACCCGATAACTAAAACACAGTTCTTTTCAAATAAAGACAATCTACAATTTATTTGCTTAACTGATAGGTTTCACTTATTTGCTCTACGATGTGTCCTGTTTTACTTTTAGTTTACGACTCACTGACGAGCTCCCTCTGCCGAGATATGACAATTTCGAATATTCTAGCAAGATGGTTGTAGAATAGACTACAACCATAGACCAATTAAGGTATAGACATCTCAAGTGAATTCACAGCGCATGCAATTGAGTGATTTTTTAGTTTGGCTTTATTTTTGTTTTCTGTCCTTTGTTTTCCTGGTGAAACACCAAATATTGAAAAAACATATAAAATTCAATACATCTACACCTTTTTTGTAATGCAAATTGACCGATTTGTACAGTTATTCTCGTTTTCAAAAGTGGCAATTGAGCGCACTGCAAATAAACAAAACCATCCCAATAAACACAGGATGAGCGTTTTTCAAATGCAACACCTTTTCAGTTTGATGGTAAATATCATTTTCAACATAAATTCAAATTGACTTGAAACAGCTCATCTTCAATACATCTTAAAATTGTTTGCGATTTACAAACAATTTGGTAAAATGTTGACGAAAACTTCGAAAATGTGTCGAAGATAATTGGAGAAAACTTTGACAAAACACTACCCTGAAATGCAACGAAAAAACCACATGGTTTTCAATACTACTTTGGACAACAAAGTTCGTGGAAGAAATACAAAAATGTGGAAATTTTTTAATAATCAATTGAAATTACTTATAATAATTGGTAAGTAAAACTAAAACACGAAATGAAAACTTTAAGGAAGTCACTAAACTCAAATCCCTTTGCAGACTACTAAAATATTTGGATGCTGATTCTTGGACACATTAAGAGGCTGGCCGATGAAAAATGATAGTGGCTTATCGAGAAGAGAAAGTTTCCATAAATCAAAGTGCAACCAAAAAAACTTGGTATTTATGCTTTTCCATATCAACAACTACTGGATGATAATTCGCATCACATCGATAGTTTAATTTACATCGCATCATCGGTTTAATTTGTTATTTTGTGAATTAAAATTGCTGGAAATTTATTCCAATTATCTGGTCATCAAGTTCCTGAAAATTGCCAGCATTTTAATAACAACAATTTTGTAACACCAACGTTCTTGAGGAAATCGAATTTTGTGGTTTTCAATACATTTTGTGTCACAAAGTACGTGGTCAGTTGGAAGAAATACAAATTGGTAAGTCAAAATAAAAAGTGAAATGAAAACATAATGGAAATCACAAAACTCGATTGTTTTGCAGAAAACTAAAATCATTGGATGGTATATTCTTGGAAGATGTTGGCCGATGAAAAACCGATGAAGGAAACAACAAAGAAAAGTTTTCAGAAAACTTACAAAGTGCAACCAATTAAAACAAAGTGCAACAATTCCCATATCAAGAACTTCTGGATGAAAATGTGCATTACATCAATTTACATCCCGTCATCAGTTGGATATTTTGTGATTTCCTCTTGCTGGAATATATTCTAACACACAAGCCAGCAAGTTCCTCGATAGTAATTATTTCAAATTGCCAGCATCTTAATTAATAGTTATTTGACACCAACATTATGGAGGAAATGGAATTAAACATGTAAAAATGTTTAAAATATTTAAAGTTGTATTCATAGTTTTATTTATTAATACGTTTAATAAGATCATTACATTTTGGTTGGTATTATATTATTATTTTTATATATTATTAATGTTATTTTTAATATTATTATATTTGTTAACGAAAAAAATAATAAAATTTACAAAATCCCTAGAAATTTAGTATTGACTTTCTGTTAGAACTAGGATTGACTTTCATACAAATTGTGGTTTGAAAGTATTCGCTAATTTTTTATTTTTCTCACATTGAAAACTGTTTGAGAAAATATTGAGTAGCGATGCATTTCAATTTGAGGATTACAATTGAGAAATTATTGCTATTGTGTTGAATTTTACTGTTGAGGGTAATGTCTGTTTTTTTTTGAGAACGCGATTTTCTCAACAATTTCTCAACTTGAATATTACCATAATCCTTTGAAAAAATGTTTGAAAAATTACTGAATTTTAGTATTTTTCAAACGTTTGTGTTTATTGGGATGGTGAATTATCAAAGTATGTCTTTATATTTTCTTGGTCTATACTACAACCATCTTGTATGTCTAGTCTAGTCTTGTGTACAACCATCTAGAATAATCTATAAGCAGCTCGTGTCTGACAGATGTCGCATATGCTCACAGTCTTGCCTACAACCATCAAGCAATCGGCTATGAAAATAACAAAACAAAAGGGGGTTGGGAAAGTACTAGAAAATAAAGAGATGATTTTGACAAGTGATGATTGTTACAGTTTGAAATTTTAAATTAACGGAAACTAATTTAAACAAACTTAAATCTAGAAATATCAAATTCGTAACAGTAAATATGAATTTACATATGCCATTTGTTCTTAAACCGTGAATATTAAACCGTGTCAAAACGAAAATGTGCATCGCGATATTTTTTTGTTTTTCAACCGTCGAACTGAACGGACGTATTTTTTTAAAAGCGGATTATTTCATCGTAATAGGTACTTATTACGAATTTTCACGTGCGGTACTACCATATCTATCCAAAGTACTAGAGAAAATTCTTCATATTCAAATCCAAAACTACCTGAATGAGAAAAACCTTCTAACCACACGACAGTCTGGATATAGGACTGGTCACAGCTGTCTCACTGCTCTTACTGATGTCGTGGAAACATTACGGTCTGCTCTTGACAATGGTGATATAGCTTTTCTCATACTCTTTGATCACTCAAAAGCCTTTGACAGTGTCCTGCATCCAATACTATGTAATAAACTGAGATAACTTTAACTTTGATTCGACCGCTGTGCGCCTAATATCATCATACCTCACAATGCGATTACAGTTTACAACCAACGGAATATACAACTCCTCCTTACTGCCACTTAATAGAGGGGTTCCTCAATGATCAATTCTTGGCCCTCTTCTATACTCCATTTATTCCAATGATTTGCCTGATCAAGTGAAATTTTCGAATATTTAAATGTATTCATCATGCCACCTGGATTCTATAGAAACCTGTGTGTCTAATATTAATCAAGATCTTTCTAGAATTCAGTATTGGGCTTCAAATAACGGTTTACTGCTTAATCCAAGCAAATCAAAAGCAATAATTATCCGTAATAAATCTGTTGAAGTTGGAACAAACATACAACTATTATTGGGAACTAGAAGTTGTTGACAAAGCAAAGAACCTTGGAGTTATTTTCAACAAACATCTTAACTGGTCTGATCATATAACTGCTACTTGTGGAAAATTATACTCTATGATTCGTAATTTGTGGACAACCCAACAGTATACACCTCTGAATATTAGGGTACTTCTTGTTAAAAGCTATATTCTTCCTACCTTGTTTTATGCCGCTGAGATTTTTGCGGGCTGTAATGCTTCGGACTACAGAAAACTGCAAACAACATTTAACAATGCTATACGATAGGTGTATGCTTTGAGAAAATTTGACAGAGTATCTCATCTTTCACCGAATGTCCTGAAGTTGCCTCTTGAAAAATATCTAATGTATAAGTCGCTGATGTTTTTACATAAAATAATAAGCACATGCAAGCCAACATACTGTTACGAATTTGATAATTATAGATATAAGTTTATTTAAATTAGTTTCCGTTAATTTAAAATTTCAAATTGTAACGATAAAATTTCGCTATCACTTGTTGGAATCATAATTAATTTAATTTTCTAGTATTTTCCTGAATTTCTTTTATGTTCTTTTGTTTGCTTATCGAAATGTTAGTTCTTACTCTCTCATAGAATAGCAACCCCTTTGCTTTGTTATTTTGCATTCACATTTCATCTCATTGTCTATTGTCATTATTGTTGTTGTTGTAGTCATGCGAGCATATATCTATGTGAGTGTGTATGTGTTTGGCAGCCACCAGATGAACAACTTAATGGTCGTAGATCCTTCTAGCATTGTCTAAGAATGTTCTGGCTTTGCCAGAATATTGCAGTGCTACCAGAATGTTCTCGTATTGCCACACCGTCATATATAAAAGCGCTCGCATGCTGCTAACGAGTCAGTCTTAATTAAAGCGTCAAACGAATAACTTCAGTGTGAACGAATTGTAAAGTGTGAAGTCATAGTAAATAAATTGTAGATTGTCGTTATTTAAAAGAACTGTGTTTTAATTGTCGGGTAATTAAAAACGCCTAAATATAAAAACGTAACAATTGGTGTCGGAAGTGAAATAACAAAAAAAAAATCTACAATGAAGTTTAATGAGCTTCGTGTGGAAGACTTAAAAAAGGAATTGAGCAAACTGGAGCTGCCGACAACAGGCAATAAGGCCCAGCTTCAAAAGCGTCTACTGGAAGAGTTTGAACGGCGTAATATGGACATTGCGACGCACGAATTTGATTATAAGGAAGACATTGATGAGTCAATACTCGTCAATACCAGCAGTGTAGAAACTCCGTCAGTGGCTTCGAGTGTTGTGGATTACACATCAATGCTCAATGTTCCGAGCAAAATGATGGAAGAAAATTCTCTAAAAATGCAAGAGAATTCTAGAAAAATGATGGAAGAAAATTCTCTAAAAATGCAAGAGAATTCTAGAAAATTGGAAGAAAAATTCGACGAAAATTCAAAAAAGATGGACGAAAATTCTAGAATTCTAAATGAGAATCTTCAACAAATTGCTGAAGGCATGGAAAAACGTGTGGACCATATCGAAAGCCAAATTGGGGAGCTGGATAAGAAGATTATTTCTGTGGATGAGAAAATTATGGTTCATGATGAGAGGTTTCTACACATTGAAAGAAAAATGTCAGAGCTGGAAATTAAAGGTGGACCAGTGCGCGTTATCGAGGGCTCGAAAACCAAACCTCCTGTTTTCGATGGCTCAACTTCATTTGATGTATTCAAATTCCAATTTGAAATGGTTGCTTCTAGAAATTTATGGAACGACAATGACAAAGCAATTGAACTTCTATTGGCATTAAAGGGCAACGCCGCTGATGTGATACAAAGCATTCCCGCTGCCTCTAGAAATAATTATAATGAAGTAATAGCGGCACTTCAACGTAAGTACGGCGGAGAACATAAGCAAGACATCTTCAGAATGGAATTAAGAGGAAGAGTCCAGAAGTCAAATGAGACTCTACAAGACTTTGCAACATAGGTTGAGCGGTTGGTGCTTTTGGCATATCCAGAAGAGAGTCACCCACTTGTGGACCGCATCAAAATTGAGACCTTTGTGAATGGCATTCGAGACCCAGACATAAAATGTGCAACATATGCGTCACAAAAAGCTACATTTGTGGAAACTGTAACATTTGCCCTTGCACAAGAGACAGCGAGAGTACTAGCACGTCCCCAAGTTCACAAAGTACGTAAGGTGGAGACTGAGAATGACGAATCAAATTCGGTCATTGAATTGGTAAAAGAGGCTCTAAAGCAGATAATGCAAGAAATGAAGCAGCAGGCAAATAAATCTAGAATAAAATGCTATAACTGTGATAAGGCTGGACATCTTTCCCGGGAATGTAAAGCGTGGCGTAAAACGTCGGGGTCAATCTCGCCATCTCCATTAAACAATAATCAGAAGAAGGCGACCACAAAGCCAAGCGACTCAAATTCAAATTTTGCGGATAATAGAAAAGGTGGCAAACAAGTTATTGATCAAGCCTTGATACGACGGCATTGCAATGTAGAAAGCAGACGCTACTCGAAGGCTGAACCAAAGGAGACAGTTGTAAATGTCAGGCAGTTACACATCGAATCTGGCACAGACTGGTCAACAGAGCAACGTAAAGATCCCATTCTGAGAAAAATTATTTCCGCAAAACAAGAAAATAAGAAACCCAGCAAGAAAGACATCGCAGCCGAAAGTCCTCTTATGAAAGCATACTGGGCTCAATGGGATAGTTTAGTTCTAGTCAATGGATCCCTGCAACGTAAATGGGAAAGCGAAGATGGCAAGAGCAGCCGAAATTTGATCATCGTACCGGATTCCAAAATAAGAGACGTTTTGGCGGAGTTCCATAATGGTCCCAGTGGAGGTCATCTGGGAATAACCAAAACAGCCTAGAAAGTGAAGCAACGATTCTACTGGGTTGGATGCCAGAAATCAATTGCTGAATGGGTGGCAAATTGTGAGAAGTGCATAAAGGCGAAAGGGCCAAGACGAAAATGTAGAGGTCTTATGCAAGAGTATAGGCCAGGAGCGCCTTTTGAAAGAATAGCAATGGACGTTGCAGGGCCTTTCCCAGTAAGTGATTCTGGAAATCGATATGTCCTTGTGATCATGGACTACTTCAGCAAGTGGCCAGAAGTTTATGCCATTCCTAACCAAGAGGCGAAGACGATTGTAGATGTAGTCGACAAGAACTGGATATGTCGCTACGGTGTGGCGACCGAGATACACTCAGACCAAGGAAGAAATTTTGAATCGGCCATATTCAAAGAGATGTGTGACTCCCTTGGTATCAAGAAAACAAGGACTACGCCATTGCATCCGCAGTCTGATGGCATGGTAGAAAGGTTTAATCGCACTCTGGAAGAACATCTTCGAAAAGTTGTGGATAACGGCCAACGAGACTGGGACGATCATATACCAAAGTTTTTGCTGTCGTATAGATCAGCCATACATGATTCTACGTCACGAACACCGGCCAAGGTCCTATTCGGAACGGAATTGAAGTTGCCCGGAGATTTGATATTTGGCGCTACACCCAATGAGCTCGCCATGGAAGAAACCAGTAACGACATACCAAACACATTTGGTAAAACAAACAAAATAAAAATGGTTAGCAACAGAATGAAGGCGAGATATGATCGTGCAGCAAACACTGAGGGCTTTAGTGAAGGACAACTGGTTCTGCTATTCAACCCGCAACGAAAGAAAGGATTATGTCCTAAACTACAAACACAGTGGGAAGGCCCATACAAAGTCATCAAGAAGATCAATGATGTTGTATACCGGATTCAGAAGGACGACAGCCCTAGATCAAAGATGAAAGTTGTACATCTGGAACGATTGGCTCCTTACGGAACAGGTTCTGTGCCTGTTCGGGACGAACAGGCTTAAGCGGGAGGCAGTGTTACGAATTTGATAATTATAGATATAAGTTTATTTAAATTAGTTTCCGTTAATTTAAAATTTCAAATTGTAACGATAAAATTTCGCTATCACTTGTTGGAATCATCTATTAATTTTCTAGTATTTTCCTGAATTTCTTTTATGTTCTTTTGTTTGCTTATCGAAATGTGAGTTCTTACTCTATCATAGAATAGCAACCCTTTTGCTTTGTTATTTTGCATTCTCATTTCATTTCATCTCATTGTCTATTGTCATTATTGTTGTTGTTGTAGTCATGCGAGCATATATCTATGTGAGTGTGTATGTGTTTGGCAGCCACCAGATGAACAACTTAATGGTCGTAGATCCTTCTAGCATTGTCTAAGAATGTTCTGGCTTTGCCAGAATATTGCAGTGCTACCAGAATGTTCTCGTATTGCCACACCGTCATATAAAAGCGCTCGCATGCTGCTAACGAGTCAGTCTTAATTAAAGCGTCAAACGAATAACTTCAGTGTGAACAAATTGTAAAGTGTGAAGTCATAGTAAATAAATTGTAGATTGTCGTTATTTAAAAGAACTGTGTTTTAATTGTCGGGTAATTAAAAACGCCTAAATATAAAAACGTAACAATACTTATACAATAAACTGATCTTCTCGGGGTAGAACTATTATACATTTAAGCCATCGTCGTAGTTTATCTGATAAACATTTCCTGATACGAACTATCCGTCTCTGGAACCAACTCCCAAATCACATTCAAATCATAAGAAACAATCATAGATTCAAGACAAATGTCATTAAATTCTACAGCGAATCCTGATGCTATCTACTAACAGAGTTCTCTTTTTCTCAGGGAATGCATATAAAAACTTATTTAAATAATTTATACATACATATATTTGTTTTTTTTTTTTATTCTTTAAAATTTTTAGTTTTTATTGTTAATTTCATTACCTATTCAAACCTTAATATTGATAATAATAGTTGAATGATTTATCCTTACTTTATTATTTATAACAATGCATATTTAGTACTAAATTTATAAGATTTGTATCTTGTTGTACTGAAAATCCAAATCAAATAAATAAATGAAATGAAAATAAGCTGATTGGTCGGAAATCCTTCGCCCTCGAGAGAGAGGCTTTTCCCGCTTTAGGTATGAAAACGTCTTTTGTTTCCCTCCACTTTCCTGGTATATATGATAAGTTAATACATCCTTTATATATCGCCGTCAACCAGGGATAATTTTGTAAGTTACTGTTCGTAACTCCGCCGGAGTAATTCCATTAGGTCCGGGGGATTTGAATGGTCCAAAGCTATTTAGCGCCCATCTTATTCTAGTTTCCGATACAATTTCCTCGACAGGAAACGACCGCTGAGCAACTGTGGCACCGCCAGTACATGGTTCAACCGTCTGATTTCCAGGAAAATGTGTGTCCAATAATACCTCCAGCGTCTCCTCACTGGACGTTGTCCAATTGCCCTCCGATGTTTTAATGAAACCTGGAGCGGAGTTTAATGAAACCAAGCGGATGGTTTAATGAAACCAAGAGTTATGCTGAGCCTTTCTCAGTTCTCGCTTGTATCCTCACAGATTCTTCTTGTAAGCGTCCCAGTCCTCAGGGGCTCTGGTGGACTTTGCCTTGTTAAAGAGCTTCCTGCAGGATTTCCTCATATTACTTAATTCCGTAGACCACCATGGTGGTCGATGTTTCCCCCTTGACTTTCCTCTAGGGCATGCAGCTTTCAGTGAGATGTTGAAGGCCTTAGTAATCCGCTCCACTGCGTGTTCGATATCTTGCGCATTTCTCATATTTGTCTCTGTCATATTGAACGATTCCCTATACCTATTCCAGTCAGCTTTCCTAACATTTGGCGGAAATATCGTCTTGGTGATATGAACATCAAATTTGAAACTGATGTAGCGATGATCTGAGAAGCTGTGTTCACTTAAAACCTGCCACTCAGATATCATTTCATTTAGTTCTTGCGAGGCCAAGGTGATGTCCAAAACCTCTTGCCTGTTTTTAGTGACAAAGGTTGGGGCATCTCCCTTGTTGCAAACTACCAGATTAGTAAGCAAAATAAACTCTATTAGCGACTCTCCCCTTGCATTAGTATCACTACTTCCCCATATACTATGATGTGCATTCGCATCGCATCCCATAATGAGTTTCGTCTTTGTTTTCAGTGACTCCTCCACAAAGGTCTTAACGGCACATGGAGGCATCTCCCTGTCATGTCCCATGTAGACCGAAGATACCCAATATTTGCATTTGGCTATTTCTAAACTGGTAACGACAGTGTCCGTATTGTACATTGAAGGAAGCAGAAACAAGTTGGGCTCGTTTTTAGAAATTATACAGGCTCGATTTACATCATTACCAGTATACTGCAATAGTTTGAACACCGGAGTACTTAATTCACATATTTTGTTTCTATAAACATATGGTTCTTGAATAAGAACTATATCTATGTCCCCTTTCATCAGGAGAACTTTTGAGGCAGCACATGCAGCCTTACAATGATGAAGATTTATCTGGAGGATCCGTAGGACCATCGAGATTTTCAACAACCGTCACATCAGCCGCTTCAATCGAGTCATCAAGAATGTCCTCTTCAGAGATCTCGGTGACTCTCGCAATAACCATAGGTTCAACTTTGGTGAGTTCTGAGGCAATAGAAACCTCCTCTCGCGTACGGTGTCTATCCATGTCTTCAACTTTGGTATCTCCCTCGACTTCGCAAGAGGATCCGCTTACTTCTGATTCAGACAGAGGCTTGTCCATTTCTGAATCCTTTAGCTGATCGTTTTTATACACCTTCATTTGGATATAATGAAAGCCATAACAAACACGGCCCTCAGATTTTGCTAGATGTGGCAAAGACTGAGTGTTCAATATAAACACTGCATGCCGTCTTGGTCCATCCACTTCATCCAAACGGCCAATCTTCCAATCAGCTGTTGGAAGATCTTGATTGCATCGTTTCAGTCTATTTAAAATAGATTCAGGGTCAGAAGGGTTTGCAGGTATCCACGTATGTGCTCTAGGTCTAGCCGGTATGTCTTTCTTCTCGACTAACTCTAGAGCAGCTCCTTCCCAAACTTCACCAATTAGTATCAGAGTAGCTTTAAAACATTGTATAGACCTTTGGTCCTCAAATGCGACTAGCTTAAATCGTCCTTGATACCAACCAGCCTCTTGGTGTCGAGGATCTGGACCGGGAAACTTTTCCAGCACCTGTGAGTAGACGACAGACAGAGCATTCTCAATTTCCCCCCATTTTTGCTTTGGAACCATACCGTCCAATGCTCCTTTATTAATGATAGCCATCACAAGGCTGTCTTTAGCAACTGAGACAAACGATCTTTGATCCCTTTTGGAGGATGGCAGCTCATCCGGTGATCGTTCCCTTTTTCCATCCTCAAGAATTCCTTGAGCCCATTTTAAGGAATCGCTTTGTTTAGCCGACACCGTGCTTGGGTCGACTGATCCTAACTTCTTTAGGATAAACAAAGCATTTCTGCGTTCCTTGAATCTCTTTCGTGAGGGATTACCTCCTTTTGATGTCGTTACCTTAGAAACAGTACGACTTGTCAAAGTGTCGCCACCTGTCGACCCGTCTACAGGTCGACTAATTGGACCTAACTGTTGGTCATTGCCCAAATTTATAACTCCAGTCGACACCCGTCCACTGGGCCCTGAAGTTAGCAACCCAGTGGATGACTTTGAATTTCGCTGCATGGTGGCTTAATATCCCACCACACTTGAAATTCTTAGTAGGTACCTATTACGATGAGTTTATCCGCTATTAAAAAACACGTCCGTTCGGTTCGACGGTTGAATAATAATTAATTGGAATTGGAGTTAGTCGATAGAAAAGACATACCGGCTAAACCTGGAGCACATGCATGGATTCCTGCAAATCCTCCTGATGCTAAGTCAATACTAAACAAACTAAAGCAATGTAACCCAGATTTTCCAACCGCCGATTGGAAGGTTGGTCGTTTGGATGACTTGGATGGACCAAGACGACATGCGGTGTTTATATTGAACATTGAGTCGCTGACACAACTAGCCCAGACCCAAGGACGTGTAAATTATGGCTTTCATGATATCCATATGAAGGTATACAAAAGCGATCAGCCAAAGGATTCCGAAACGAACAAGCTTCCGGTAGAGTCAGAAGAAGAAAAATCTTGCGATGCCGAAGGAGACATAAAAACTGCAGACATGGACGAACATCGTATGCGGGAAGTCCCTACAGGCTCAAACATCACCAAAGCTGAACCGCGGGTTGTTGCGAGAATCACCGAGATCTGTGAAGAGGAAGCCCTTAATGACTCAATTGAAGCGGCTGATGTGACGGTGGTTGAAAATTTGGATGGTTCTACGGTTCCTCCAGATAAATCTTCACCATTGTAAGGCGGGTTGTGCTGCCTTAAAAGTTCTCCTGATGAAAGGAGGCATAGATATAGTTCTTATTCAAGAACCATATGTTACATATATAAGAACACGATCTGTGAATTAAGCACTCCGGGTTTGAAACTTTTGCATAATACCGGTAAAGATATAAATCGAGCAAGTATAATTGCAAAAAACGAACTAAACTTATTTCTGCTACCTTCATTGAGCAATGCAGACACTGTCGTAGCCAGTCTAGATATATCCAAATGCAAATACTTCGATCTACATGGGACATGATAGGGAGATGCCTCCATGTGCCGTTAAGACCTTAGATGAGGAGTCAAAACTCATTATGGAATGCGATGCAAATGCACATCATAGTATTTGGGGAAGTAGTGCAATAAGGGAGATGCACCAACCTTCGTCACCAAAAACAGTAAAGAGGTGTTGGACGTCACATTGACCTCTCCGGAACTGAATGATAAGATATCTGAGTGGCAAGTTTTGAGGGACATAGCTTCTCAGAGTGGCTGTTCGTACTTCAAAGACCATCTTTCCGCCAAATGTTAGGAAAGCTGATTGGAATAGGTATAGGGAATCGTTCGATATGATGATACCGGAAATACCAGAGAAAAATATGAGCACTGTGCAAGATATCGAACACGCAGTAGAGAGGATTACTAAGGCCTTCAACATCTCACTGAAAGCTGCATGCCCTAGAGGGAAGCCAAGGTGGAAAAATCGACCACCATGGTGGTCTACGGAGTTAAGTAATATGAGCAAATCCTGCAGTCAGCTCTTTAACAAAGCAAAGTCCACCAGAGCTCCTGAGGATTGGGACGCTTAAAAGAAGAATCTGAGAGCAAGGCCGTATTCAGGGGGGGGGGGATGAGGGGGATCAAACCCCCCCGAAATGAATGAATATTTTTATATAAATAAATATATATTTTTAGCTGCATAGAAAAATCTTATCGAAGATGTTGAAGAAAACTTGCAAACGACGTCAAACGACGGTCGAAAAAAAAAATTGTTTTTGTTCTCGCACGACAAATTTCATTTTTGGAAAATGTCTTTATGCTTTTTATTTGTGTTTGTTGTTCTTTTTGTGAACATGACTCGCTTTGTTTGGCCATAGCAACAACAACGAAACAGCCGAACACACATGTGTAAATGAAATGGCGCAAAACCTGCGAAAAGAACCTGCCTAATTCAGCGATGGAAGCACTTGGAGAGTGCAATAAAGAGATATTTCCAAACGTGCATATTCTTTTAAAAATTTTGGTCACTTTGCCAGTTACTCAGGGATGGAAAATAAAATTTTTAAGAAAGTACAAAAAAGGTATTTTTTGAGCGGAAAGGTACTTTTTACTAAATTTCAACAAAAATTTCATTCGAAAATTATTGTCAAGAGACTAAGTTTTAAAGAAAATAAAATTTTGACAAAATTTTCTATATAAATAAAATTTTGCAAAAATTTTCTATAGAAATAAAATTTTGCAAAAAAAAATCTGTAGAAAAAAAATGTTGCAAAATTTTTTCTATAGAAATAAAATTTTGCAAAAATTTCCTATAGAAATAAAATTTGTACAAAATTTTCAATTGAAATAAAATTTTGACAAAATTTTCTATAAAAATAAAATTTTGCAAAAATTCTATATAGAAATAAAATTTTGACATTTTCTACCGAAATAAAAAATCGATAATATAGAATCGCATTCTTTTTTCGACTAAAACATTCTTGAAGTTCAATAAAATCCCGTTTTTGACTATGTCTTTCACAAAATCGAGATTTTCTTCCCATATGAACATGTCTGTTTTGCCATATTTGTAAAAGACTATTAGCAAATAAGGTTGATAAAGACTTTCTCAAAATATTAAAATATTTTGTCAAAGCTATTGTACCATAAATCTGATATCGACTCAAAAATGTCTACACAAAAGGTACTAAATCATTCGCGGGGGTACTACGGTACTGACCGGGGTGAAAAAGTATTGAAAAAAGTACTATAGTACTGCATTTTCCATCCCTGCAGTTACTACGTACTCATCCGAACTTTCATTTTCAACAATGAAGAGATTAAAGACGTATCTTAGAAATTCGACTAGCGAGAGTAGACTCAATGGATTGGCATTAATGTCGGTTCATCGCCGAATAAATGTGCCGACTGAAGAAGTAATTGATTTATTTGCTGTCCAAAAAGCCAGTCGGCTCAATTTAATATTATAAAAATATTGTATACATACCTTTGCATAAATAAAATTTTCTACACATGAGATTATATGAATATTTTTTTTAAGTTGAACCCCCCCCCCCCGAATTAAAATCCTGGCTACGGCCTTGTCTGAGAGGATACAAGCGAGAACTGAGAAAGGCTCAGCATAACTCTTGAAATGTTTACTGCAGCAGTATTGAGAATACGTCCGAGGCTTCCAGACTATGGAAGGTACTAGCATCCAATAACTCCACTCCAGGTTTCAGTAAAACATCGGAGGGCAATTGGACAACGTCCAGTGAGGAGACGCTGGAGGTATTATTGGACACACATTTTCCTGGAAATCAGACGGTTGAACCATGTTATGGCGGTGCCACAGTGGCTCAGCGGTCATTTCCTATCGAGGAAATTGTATCGGAATCTAGAATAAAATGGGCGTTAAATAGTTTTTGGCCATTCAAATCCCCCGGATCTGATGGAATTACTCCGGCGGAGTTACAAGCAGTGACTGAAAGAGTTGTCCCCTGAATTAGAATTATTTCAGAAAAGTGGAGGGAAACAAAAGTGGTTTCATACCTAAAGCGGGAAAAGCCTCTCACTCGAGTGCGAAGGATATCCGACCAATCAGCTTATCCTTATTCCTACTTAAGACTCTGGAGAGGATGATAGGCATTGATCTTAGAACTAGCGTCGATTGAAGTTTGCTCTTGAAACGCCAGCATGCATACTCGAAGGTCACGTCTACTGAGACCGCTTTGCACGAACTAGTCAGCTTTATTGAAAGCTTACTATTTGTCAATGAATACACAATCGTGGCGTTTCTAGACATCGATGGGGCATTCAATAACGTCCATCCGAGCTCTATATTAAATGGACTGGCAACTCTGAATGTTGATTCAGGTACACTTAGGCTGCTAGACGAACTGCTAATGAGGAGACGTATATCGGCCACACTAGGACCAGCAAACATACAAAGGTATGTGAACAGAGGCACTCCCCAAGGAGGAGTTCTATCACCTCTTCTTTGGAATGTTGCTATAAATAACCTTCTGGTTTCCATAGAAAAAGAAAGGATAAAAGTGGTGGCATACGCAGACGATGTGGCTCTAGCAGTCTGGGAAAAATTCCCATCCACAATCAGATATGTTTTACAGAGAGCCCTCCGGATGACTGATAAATGGGCGAAAGAGAATGGTCTTGGGGTAAATCCTGCAAAGACAGAATTAGTCATGTACTGCAAAGATCGCAAAACTCCCACGGTTAAGCCCATATCCTTAGGGGGTATTGAAATTCCCTTTGGTGAGTGCGCACAATACCTTGGCGTTATTCTGGACAGGAAGCTGAACTTTAATCTTAATATTGAAGCAAGAGGAAAACCGAAAATTGTGTATTGGCTATACACGACAGTGGTTAGACATGTATGCTATATGGTGTTGTAGTCTGGTGGCCGGCACTTCAGCAACCGACAGCTTTAGATAAAGTTCAGCGTATGGCGTGCTTGTGTAACTTTCAGTAAGACAGGAACAGATTCCCTTAATGTCATGCTGCATCTATTGCCTTTAGACATTTTTGCCAAACAGTCAGCTGCAACAACGGCTGTGCGGTTGCGCGAGCTATCGTCGGAAAAAATGTACGGTCACAGTTCGGACCTGAAAAAAATGCCAGATGTGCCTAACGTAGTGGATTACACTCTGGCGAAACCACTTTTCGACAAAAAGTTTGAAACTCTAATTCCCAACAGAGAGGCGTGGTGTACACAGACCCCGGGGAATAAAAGATATATAGATTTCTGCACTGATGGCTCCAAATTGGATGGACAAGTGGGTTTCGGAGAATATTCTAAAGATCTGGAACTTCGAATAGCGAAAAGATCTAATCACTGTAGTGTTTTTCAGGCTGAAATAGTAGCAATAGGAGAGGTGGCGAATTTGCTGAGAAGTAATGTTCCAAAAAATGTTGGCATTAATATATACTCAGACAGTCAACCTGCAATAAAATCCTTGGACTCTGTGTTCCTTAACTCGAAAACGGCCATCGACTGCCGCAAATCTTTCAACGAGATGGCTGAGCAGTGCAATATTCACCTAATATTGGTGCCTGGTCTTTACTACTGTATGAGCTGGTAGAATTACATACCATGCGTTCAATGCGTCCGATGATTGAAGAGTTGAAATCAAAAGCTCGGATAGTCTGCCGCAAACAGAAAAAATCATGTGCGTGAAGACAAATTGTAAATTTATCTAGCCGAGACACAGACCAGGTAGTTTTTGCTTGCGCACCTAATGGGTTAACTACAATTTGGGGAGATAAAATATTTAACAAAATTCAGCACTTTCCAATATATTTGCGCAATATATTTTGCTATTAAACGAAAGATCTTGAAGAGCACTATGCAAGTTGTTTTTATTATCGAAAGCATCCCAGATATGTTAGTTTTACTGCTATATTTTAAAAGTTAGTTAGTCCAACTTGAAATAAAGTTTAACTATGTCCACTGTGCAAAACCTGCTCTACATTTTTGGTATCGAGTAAAAGCTCGTGACGAGTACTACAAATGCAAGTAGTTTTTATTTTCGAAAGCATACCAGAAATGTAGTTTTTTGTTGATTTTTTTAATTTATTCGCCACAATTTGAAATAAAACTCAAATGCGCCCACTGTGCAAAACCTGCTCTAAATTTTTTGGTATCAAATGAAAGCTCTTGACGAGTACTATAAATGCAAGTGGTTGTCATGTTCGAAAGGATCCCAGAAATATCGATTTTTATCAAAAATATGATTAATATGTCAGAATTTACAAAATAGAGCACGCGGGCCCACTGTGCAAAAGCGTCAAGAGCTTTCATTTGATACCAAAAAATGTAGAGCAGATTTTGCACAGTGGGCACGGGTACCTTATATTTTAAATTCGTGCAAAATAATTTTATTTTGGACTAAAATCGATATTTTTGGGATGCTTTCGAAAATAAAAACCACTTGCATTTATAGTACTCGTCAAGAGCTTTCATTTGATACTAAAAAATGTAGAGCAGGTTTTGCATAGTAGGCCCGCGTGCTCTATTTTGTAAATTCTGACATATTAATCATATTTTTGACAAAAATCGATATTTCTGGGATGCTTTCGAACATGACAACCACTTGCATTTATAGTACTCGTCAAGAGCTTTCATTTGATACCAAAAAATGTAGAGCAGGTTTTGCACAGTGGGTGCATTTGAGTTTTATTTCAAATTGTGGCGAATAAATTTTGAAAAAATCAACAAAAAACTACAGTTTTGGGTTGCTTTCGAAAATAAAAACCACTTGCATTTGTAGTACTCGTCAAGAGCTTTCATTTGATACCAAAAAATGTAGAGCAGGTTTTGCACAGTGGACATAGTTAAGGAGCCACCAGGTGCAATGGTTAGCATGCCCGCCTTGCATACACAAGGTCGTGGGTTCGATTCCTGCTTCGACCGAACACCAAAAAGTTTTTAAGCGGTGGATTATCCCACCTCAGTAATGCTGGTGACATTTCTGAGGGTTTCAAAGCTTCTCTAAGTGGTTTCACTGCAATGTGGAACGCCGTTCGGACTCGGCTATAAAAAGGAGGTCCCTTGCCATTGAGCTTAACATGGAATCGGGCAGCACTCAGTGACAAGAGAAGTTCACCAATGTGGTATCACAATGGACTGAATAGTCTAAGTGAGCCTGATACATCGGGCTGCCACCTAACCTAACCTAGTTAAACTTTATTTCAAATTGGACTAACTAACTTTTAAAATATAGCAGTGACATGTCTGTGATGCTTTCGATAATAAAAACAACTTGCATTTATAGTGCTCCTCAAGATTTTGCGTTTAATACCAAAACATATTGCGCAAATATATTGGAAAGTGCTGAATTCTGTTAAATATTTTATCTCCCCAAATTGTAATTAACCCATTAGGTGCGCAGGCAAAAACTACCTGTGTCTCTGCTAAATTTACAATTTATCTTCACGCACATAAAAAATCAACCCTTTCATCAACGCACGGATTGACGCATGGTGTGTAATTCAACCTTTAGCAAGGCTAGGAACTACTTTACATATTTCAGGAGAACTAGAATCTGTTGGTATGTCTTTGGCTACCTGGAAGCTCTTACTGCGTGAGAAGGCTGTCATGATGGCAAATGTTCGATGGGAGAATTGCAAGGGTTGTAACGACACCAAGCAAATATGGTCCCATTTAAACTTGAACCGCACACTAGATATGCTAGTGTTAGCAAAACGTCAGATATCACTTCTGATACCCATCAAAAAAGTGTCGCCAAGAAAGTAGTGAAAATGTTTGTTTTTGGATCCGGAAGTGGTGCAAAATTGGCGCAGAAGCGATGATTTTAACATGGGCTTGTCGTAGGATGGATGTCCAGCATTTCAACAGCCGTTGCACTGAATTTGCATCACTTCTTAAGATGTGATGCGAATCAGGTGATTTGGATGTGAATTAAGACATTTTTTGATATTTTGACGAATAAATAATTTTTAAATTTTTTTATTATTTTTAATGCATTATAACGATTGTCTGGAACGTTTGACATCAAATATTTTTAAAAATTCGCAATTTTTGTAAAGGGTGATTTGTTAAGAGCTTGATAACTTTTTAAAAAAAAAAAACGCATAAAATTTGCAAAATCTCATCGGTTCTTTATTTGAAACGTTAGATTGGTCCATGACATTTACTTTTTGAAGATAATTTCATTTAAATGTTGACTGCGGCTGCGTCTTAGGTGGTCCATTCGGAAAGTCCAATTTTGGGCAACTTTTTCGAGCATTTCGGCCGGAATAGCCCGAATTTCTTCGGAAATGTTGTCTTCCAAAGCTGGAATAGTTGCTGGCTTATTTCTGTAGACTTTAGACTTGACGTAGCCCCACAAAAAATAGTCTAAAGGCGTCAAATCGCATGATCTTGGTGGCCAACTTACCGGTCCATTTCTTGAGATGAATTGTTCTCCGAAGTTTTCCTTCAAAATGGCCATAGAATCGCGAGCTGTGTGGCATGTAGCGCCATCTTGTTGAAACCACATGTCAACCAAGTTCAGTTCTTCCATTTTTGGCAACAAAAAGTTTGTTAGCATCGAACGATAGCGATCGCCATTCACCGTAACGTTGCGTCCAACAGCATCTTTTAAAAAATACGGTCCAATGATTCCACCAGCGTACAAACCACACCAAACAGTGCATTTTTCGGGATGCATGGGCAGTTCTTGAACGGCTTCTGGTTGCTCTTCACTCCAAATGCGGCAATTTTGCTTATTTACGTAGCCATTCAACCAGAAATGAGCCTCATCGCTGAACAAAATTTGTCGATAAAAAAGCGGATTTTCTGCCAACTTATCTAGGGCCCATTCACTGAAAATTCGACGTTGTGGCTCGTTAGTAAGTCTATTCATGATGAAATGTCAAAGCATACTGAGCATCTTTCTCTTTGACACCATGTCTGAAATCCCACGTGATCTGTCAAATACTAATGCATGAAAATCCTAACCTCAAAAGAATCACCCTTTAGAAATGATTTAGCATTTTTTTCCCAAAATTTAAATAATTTGCACTATTTTATTAATATCTGCTATAACGGATATCTGCTATAACGGATCGCTGCCTGATAGGCAAATTTGCAAAAACTATTAGTGTGAAGTATAATGACTACTGTATGAGCTGTCATGATGCGGAGGAAAAGGAATCAATTAAACACCTCTTGTGTGAGTGTCCTGCATTTTGTGTAAAGCTGGGTACTATGTTCAGTTTTCAAGCTGAAAACCAGCTTGTTTTCACGGTTACTTTTTTTAATTAATAAATTTAGAAATATACAATTAGTTGCAATCAATTCCTTTTCCATCCATTATTTGGCAAGACTTGATCAAAATATAATCGTCTTCATAAATATTTGTAGTTTTAATTTAGTGTTTTGGTGAAAAAACCGAACATAGTACTCACCTTAAGGTGTAAGCGAATTTTTGGGGCATATAGCTTTAGATTACTGGCGGACCTGGAAAACGTTAATTTAAGCAGTCTGTTAATGTTTTTGGAACAATCTGGTTGGTTCAACAAAAGAAAATAATAGTGAAAGTTCAGTGGTTACAACTAGAAGTGCCCATATGTGATAGGTATGTACTTTTCGTTAAATGTGATATCACAATGGACTGAATAGTCTAAGTGAGCCTGAAACTTAATCGGGCTGCTACTTTAACCTAACCTAACAGCCGTATTTATAAAAAGGTAATCGACGTTCATAAACGACTGATAGACTATTTTGTGAAAAATAGCATTCGTAAACGATTAATAGCTTACCAAACCGTTAATAAGTCTTTGGTAAGTTGCAAAAATTTATTGTAGGGTGTACCCTTCTTTAACTCTTTGATAAAATTGTAAAACGCTTGTTTTGGGCAATGCATATAATTATTCACAGTTTTATGCTATATATCATTATATGTCAATACGTATAAAATCGGCGAGTTTTTTTATAAAAAAAAAAAAACTGTTTTGATGCAATTTTTCCAAATACTAAACCAAATAAGAGAACTGCAGAAATATACCTACAGAATTCATACCTACCAATATTATGTAAATTTATCGTCATCTTATTATTTTACTGAAAAATTCGTGGAAAATTAGCTCGAGAAATTAAGAAATTAATTCGATGAAATCAAATAGATTAGAGATGGGTTTTTAATAACAATAGACTTGATATGCGAATACAATCAGGTTCGGTTAATACCAATATCGATACTTAAGGCCGGTACAATCTTCCTTCTTGCGAAAAAATTTTATAGAAATCATTATTTCTCATATAGAAAGCGGTGTTTTTTTTAGGTAACTGGGAGCGTTATTTAACAGGGAGCGATTTTTGTTATTAGTTATTACACCCAAAGACAACAAACTTTAGGAATATAGGAAATTGGCTTGTGTCATACCAAATGTTGCATTTACCATGTTAGTTCCATACATGTTTGCAATTTTTTTATTTGTTTTTCGTTTTTATTTTTTATTTTTTAAAGGAAAAGCTTAATTTTCTTAATGAAACAATGTTAAATTTTAGGCAAAAAAAAATCCCCTTTATGGAAATTTATTTCCTGCACTTAATTTCTTTTTATTTGCATTTTAATGCTATGTCAATACTTGTCGTATACGCGTTTGGTTCGATAAACGAAAAGTATGAAACTAACACCGTAAATGGTTTGATCTCCTCAGTAGCCAATTTCTTATATTTGTGTATTGTCTTTGATTACACCCAAACACACACACATACTCCTAGCCCTATATTTGCAAAAAGAAGAAGAATGTGTAATTATTTGTTTTAGAAAATAGTTTTATTATTGAAAAAATACAATACAAATCTAACAAATAAGCTTCACTATATCAAACCAATATTTTATTTATATTTATTCAACACATGTTTTATTTTACTTACATAATTCACATTCAAATATACATATGTGTGTCTGTGTATGTGGTTGCTACTTGCTATTACAAAATTAACATTTTATTTTTCCTTTGGCCATTGATCTGTTACTCCTTTGATCTATAACTAACACCGTAAATGGTTTGATCTCCTCAGTAGCCAATTTCCTATCTTTTGACCATATGCAAAATAATTTATTGACAGTTTATCTAAGGAATTTAAATGGTAAAAGTAGGCTAGAATTTTTCTTTAACTTTTTTGCATATGAGGGTTTGTGTATTGTCTTTGATTACACCCAAACACACACACATACTCCTAGCCCTATATTTGAAAAAAGAAGAAGAATGTGCAATTATTTGTTTTAGAAAATAGTTTTATTATTGAAAAAATACAATACAAATCTAACAAATAAGCTACACTATATCAAACCAATATTTTATTTATATTTATTCAACACATGTTTTATTTTACTTACATAATTCACATTCAAATATACATATGTGTGTCTGTGTATGTGGTTGCTGCTTGCTATTATAAAATTAACATTTTATTTTTCCTTTGGCAATTCATCTGTTACTCCTTTGTATATTTTCGGAACAAAAATATGATCCGTGTTTGCGTTTTAAACCCACACAAACAGTTTTAATAAATAAATTAATCTTTAGCTGATAGCCTTAGCAGCCAATGCTACTTTTCTTTTTTTATCATACATTTACTGTATGATTAAAATAAACAATAAATAAATAAATTATTTCTTAATTCACATTGCAAATGGCGCCATTTTCAATTTTAGTACCAACAACGATATAATCGGACATTTCTAACTCGAGATATAATTTGTTTAGTGAAAAATGAGCAAAAATCTAAAAATAACGGGATATATCAAAAACTGTTCCATAAAAAATTGTTAATCTTTTTTTCGAATTCAGCAGATCAAAGTCGACTCCCATCAAGTGTACATTTTCAGTGTAAACTAGTGCTATCAAATGATTGTATATTGTGAGTAATGTATTCTGTATAAATTAATTTATCCTGGGTAATTATCAAGGCATATTAAAGAGTTATGCAATCAGGTGACTAATATCGACATTCATATTGTCAAAGGCTTTGTTTACGTTTAGTAGGTTTGTTCAAAGATAATAAAAGAGGAAGATTGGCTTGCGTCATACCAAATGTTGCATTTACCAGATAAGTTTAATACATGTTTGTAATCTTTTAGTTGTTTTTCATTTTTATTTTTTAAATGAAAAATGTAATTTTCTTAATGAAACAAAGTTAAATTTTAGGCAACAACAAAAAAAATTACATTTTCCCCTTTATGGAAATTTATTTCGTGCTCTTAATTTCTTTTTATTTGCATTTTAATGCTATGTCAATACTTGTCGTATACGCGTTTGGTTCGAGTATTAAACTAATGTGGTAAATGGTTTGATGTGCTCAGTAGCCAATCTCCCACCCAATAAACACAAACGTTTGAAAAATACTAAAATTCAATAATTTTTCAAACATTTTTTCAAAGGATTAGGGTAATATTCAAGTTGAGAAATTGTTGAGAAAATCGCGTTCTCAACAAAAAACAGACATTACCCTCAACAGTAAAATTCAACACAATAGCAATAATTTCTCAATTGTAATCCTCAAATTGAAATGCATCGCTACTCAATAATTTCTCAAACAGTTTTCAATGTGAGAAAAATAAAAAAACTAGCATTGTTGCGAATACTTTCAAACCACAATTTGTATGAAAGTCAATCCTAGTTCTAACTGAAAGTCAATACTAAATTTCTAGGGATTTTGTTTTATTTTATTATTTTTTCGTTAACAAATATAATAATCTTAAAAATAACATTAATAATATATGAAAATAATAATATTATACCAATCAAAATGTAATTATCTTATTAAACGTATTAATAAATAAAACTATGAATACAACTTTAAATATCTTAAACATTTTTACATGTATAATTCCATTTCCTCCATAATGTTGGTGTCATTAATATGCTGGCAATTTGAAATAATTACTATCGAGGAACTTGCTGGCTTGTGTGTTAGAATAGATTCCAGCAAGAGGAAATCACAAAATATCAAACTGATGACGGGATGTAAATTGATGTAATGCACATTTTCATCCAGAAGTTCTTGATATAGGAATTGTTGCACTTTGTTTTAATTGGTTGCACTTTGTAAGTTTTCTGAAAACTTTTCTTTGTTGTTTCCTTCATCGGTTTTTCATCGGCCAACATCTTCCAAGAATATACCATTCAATGATTTTAGTTTTCTGCAAAACAATCGAGTTTTGTGATTTCCATTATGTTTTCATTTCACTTTTTATTTTGACTTACCAATTTGTATTTCTTCCAACTGACCAGGTACTTCGTGATTTCCTCAAGAACGTTGGTATTACAAAATTGTTGTTATTAAAATACTGGCAATTTTCAGGAACTTGATGGCCAGATAATTGGAATAAATTTCCAGCAATTTCAATTCACAAAATAACAAATTAAACCGATGATGCGATATAAATTAAACTATCGATGTGATGCGAATTATCATCCAGTAGTTGTTGATATGGAAAAGCATAAATACCAAGTTTTTTTGGTTGCACTTTGATTTATGGAAACTTTCTCTTCTCGATAAGCCACTACCATTTTTCATCGGCCAGCCTCTTAATGTGTCCAAAAATCAGCATCCAAATATTTTAGTTGTCTGCAAAGAGATTTGAGTTTAGTGACTTCCTTAAAGTTTTCATTTCGTGTTTTAGTTTTACTTACCAATTATTATAAGCAATTTCAATTGATTATTAAAAAATTTCCACATTTTTGTATTTCTTCCACGAACTTTGTTGTCCAAAGTAGTATTGAAAACCATGTGGTTTTTTCGTTGCATTTCAGGGTAGTGTTTTGTCAAAGTTTTCTCCAATTATCTTCAACACATTTTCAAAGTTTTCGTCAACATTTTGCCAAATTGGTTGTAATTCGCAAACAATTTGAAGATGAATTGAAGATGAGCTTTTTCAAGTCAAGTTGAATTTATGTTGAAAATGATATTTACCCTCAAACTGAAGAGGTGTTGCATTTGAAAAACGCTCATCCTGTGTTTATTGGGCATCTTCTTCTTTTATTATCTTTGGGTTTGTTTACATTCTTTGTTTACATACATATTGCTTTTTATATACATTGTGTTATTTGTATGGGGTTAGTTTTATAAAAGAATTTTCTTAAAAAAAACTCTTTTATTTATATACACTATGTTCACAAAAACCGAATTCAAAGTGCGCAAAATTACAATTCGGGAACAGCTCAAAGAATCACAATATGGCATAAGCAAATAAATGTTAAAGAAAGTATCGCTAAACTGAATCGAGGCATTAAGGAATCTAAGAGATGCAATAGCAATAAATCATGTGGGACTTGTGGCAAGTCTTAGTGATCTCATATTAGCCGTTAATTTGGATCAGGAACGAGAGCCAAGACGAGAATCGTTTAAAACATTGAGCGCTCTACTAGGTTATCTACCCCATGAATCGGTGGCTCCATTTTTCCACATTGTATAAATGATATATCGAGTTAGGGCCGAAGTTGATAAAGCTGGTCGAATGTTAACAAAAATATGGGTCAAAAGCAGATAAGTATAAATGTCGTTCCAAGGTATTGCAGCGTTTACAACAAATGCTTGAAACATTGGCCGTATTCAAGCTTAAGCAAAAATATGACTTGAAATCTGTATCAAAAAACAGCAATAGCGAATCCATAGTTATGTACAATACGAAGTCCCATCATTATGGAATAAAACGTTTATTTGCTGCAGAACAGAGAATTGATTTATCGCATTTGTTTAATCGGTCTAATAATGATGAGATGAATATGAACAATTGCGCAACCATATGTCGATCACTTGATGCCTTTACTATTGGAATCATGGCTGGAAGTAAGACTCCAAAAAGGGACTGGTTCAATGAGAGGTATAAAAACCTTACTAGCGCTTGATGAGGCAATTATATACCCACAATCAAATTACTTAATTTTATTTTTAAAACTTCAGAGGCTCATTAAAAACGTACGGCAACCAATCTAGCAAAATTCTGAAGTTACTTTTCTCCTCTCATCGAGTAGTTTCAACTGGGATGATTTTTTGTTTGGACCCAAAAAGTTGAAAATTGCACCACAGTGTAAAGGGTGATACGGTCAAAATTTGGTCAATATAAACTTGACGTATTTCTTTCAATTTTGCATTTAAAAAACCTGAACACCCCTCATTTTGAAGGTGTCTGTGTGTGTGTAGAATGTTGCTCCTATTTTGATTTTGGAATTCACTCTTCAGTTGTCAAAATGCCGTCCAAGCAAGAAGAGCAGCGTATCCAAATTTTGCTCGCGCATCGCGAAAATCCGAGCTACTCGCACGCAAAGCTGGCAAAATCGCTAAAAGTTGCCAAATAAACCGTTACAAATGTAATTAAAGTGTTTGGGGAACGTTTGTCGACAGCCAGGAAGTCTGGATCGGGGGGAAATCGAAAACCGGAAGCCGCTGAGACGACAAAGAGAGTTACCGGTAGTTTCAAGCGAAACCCTAACCTCTCTCTCCGAGATGCCGCAAATAAGCTGGGTGTATCGTCTACAACCGTGCATCGAGTCAAAAAACGAGCCGGACTATCGACTTACAAGAAGGTAGTGACTCCAAATCGCGATGATAAACAAAATACGACGGCCAAAGCGCGATCCCGGAGGCTGTACACGACGATGCTGACGAAGTTTGACTGCGTGGTAATGGACGACGAAACCTACGTCAAAGCCGACTGCAAGCAGCTTCCGGGACAGGAGTTTTATACGGCAAAAGGGAGGGGAAAGGTAGCAGATATTTTCAAGCACATAAAACTGTCAAATTTTGCAAAGAAATATCTGGTTTGGCAAGCCATCTGTACCTGTGGCTTGAAAAGCAGCATTTTCATAGCATCTGGGACTGTCAACCAAGCAATTTACGTGAAAGAGTGTTTGAATAAACGTCTTGTGCCTTTCCTTTTTTGGCCGGATTTGGCATCTTGCCATTACGGTAAAAAGGCCATGGAGTGGTACGCCGCCAACAACGTGCAGTTGTTCCCAAGGACAAGAACCCTCCCAACACGCCAGAGCTCTGCCCAATTGAGAAATACTGTCAAGCGGAACCTAAAGAAGACCAAAAAACTGCTAAGCTAAGCAGCAGTTCAAGGCAAACTGGCTTTCTGCGGCGAAGAAGGTGGACAAGGTGGCTGTACAAAATCTGATGGCAGGTGTCAAGCGTGAGGCCCGGCAATTCAGATTTGGAAAAGCGAAAGCCTAACTGAATATTTTTCCTGAATTTTATACTAATTGAACTTGAAAAAGAAATTTAATTTGATTTTTTAAATAAACGATTTCACCGATTTACACGCATTTTCCCTTGACCAAATTTTGGCCGTATCACCCTTTAATTCTCTGTGATATAGTACAACAGAATGAAATTATACAGCCCAGGAGAGTTTACAGAGTTTTTACAGTATTTTACTGCAAAAAACCTTGGTGAATATATCCTACTTGATAGCCATGAGTCAATTGGGCAAACAACAAAATATGATTCTCATCAGTGCAGAATGTCCTGTACAAGGTTAGGTTAGGTGGCAGCCCGATGTATCAGGCTCACTTAGACTATTCAGTCCATTGTGATACCACATTGGTGAACTTCTCTCTTATCACTGATTGCTGCCCGATTCCATGTTAAGCTCAATGATACCATGTTAAGCTCAGAAATGTCACCAGCATTACTGAGGTGGGATAATCCACCGCTGAAAAACTTTTTGGTGTTCGGTCGAAGCAGGAATCGAACCCACGACCTTGTGTATGCAAGGCGGACATGCTAACCATTGCACCACGGTGGCTCCCTCCTGTACAAGGTTGTAGAGCATTTACAAACTATTCAGGTAAAGGGCGCCCACAACGTCTTGGAGGGCAAAAAACATATAATGAATTTATTTTATTGGCTAAAACCCCAAAAATATAGACAATTTGGAAATGCAGAAAATTCTAAACGTTGCTGAATCTAAAATAACAGATAAAAGGTTTACAGGTTACTGTCACTATATTTTAAGATTAGGTTAATGTATTAATGTTAATGTATTGAAAATAAACTGAGAGTTATGTTTTTCTTTCAACCAATTTTTGTATGGTTGTTAGAGGGTGTATACCAACATCATGTAACAAATTTCAGCAGGATCGGATGAAATTTGCTTCTCTTAGAGACTCCGCAAGCCAAATCGGGGGATTAGTTTATATGGGGGCTATATATAATTATGGGCCGATATGGACCAATTTTTGCCTGGTTGTTAGAGACAATATACTAACATCATGTACCATCTATTGCTGCATTAAAATTAGAAGTTACTTTAAATGCTCATTCACACAAAGACAAAAAGATACATACCTCGATATCTTTTTTGCCTCGCCGTTTTTGCCTCGTCATCTCCAATTTCAAGCAAATGTGGTTGTAAACCCTCTGGAAATTTTAAATATTAAAAATATGGTCCTGCCCACCAATATACATTACTTACCATAAACCGGTTGGTCATGAATTTCTGGCACAGACAAAGGTAACTCTTATGCAGTATGGCTCTTATGGCATACAGCCACGTCAGATTGATGCCTTTTAGATGTCGAAGGTATTTCAGTTCTATCCCCCATTTCAGACAATTCAAGACATCGCATTAGTTTTTGTTTCCCTTGCTCTGTTGTCGCTGAACGTTTTCTTGTTGGGGGAGAACATCACTTGCAATAGAAGACTGGGCTTGTGTATTCGATCGGGAATTATCTATATTATTGACCAATGTATTGCAATGATCACCATCTGTAGCATTTTCAGTAGATGGTTGGGGTGCATCATTAGGTCTTGGTGGAGTTACAATTTGCTCTGAATTAAAAGAATGTTCCGCCACATTTGGTGTCGCGGTGTCCAGCAGTTCCTTTTTGACCAGACCACTCTCCAATGAAGGTTGTTCTTGTATATTTGAATTGGTAAAATGTTAAGTTTTGACGTAGCTATAGTTTGTTTTGTTCCATCTGTGGTTCGTGCATCGATAAGTGTCATTTTATTTTCCAAGTCGCCTTGAGGTTCCTGTTTAACCAAGTTGCCAACTTGGGTGGTGGTAAATTGAGAATCACCATTTGTTGGCTCTTGATTTCTTTTTGATGTTTCTCCATCACTACGACTTAGCATTTTTGGTCTGTGATGCGTGTCCAGCACTTTCTTTGTTACATGGAGAATCATTGTTAGTATCCAACAATGTTGATGTTTTCTCTTCAACTACTTGCTCCTTTATATATGCATTCAACAGTACAACAACACTACACATACATAAAATGTCAACATAAGTGATCTGCCATTTTAGTTTGACATTATTAATATCATGGGGGGTACACACGCTTGCTCGTGAATTTACCTTTAATTAATACTCGTATGCCTTGGGTAATTATGTTTCGCCACAAAATCATTAAAATCTAGAGACTTTATTTTTATTAAGATCAACCGGTTATCATTCGTTCTTCATCACTACGATGAAAATGACAAAATATCAGAGAGTATAAAAAACAAGAGAACGAAAGTTTCTCTTCTACAAAAACAACAAATGTCAACCGTATAGATGTCGCACAATGCCTGCAGCTTTGGTATTATCGACGTTGCGGTCCAAGCGCTCTTTTGATAAATGCTTTATAAAGGCATCGGCAGTTATAATTTCAAATTGTCCGCCAAAAAATTTAATAGAATGAAAAGATTTATAAAAATGAACATTTGTTACTACAAAGGTGGTTCTAAATGCCATTTTTCTTACGTTTCGTAAGGCCGGCAGAGAATGGAACTGGGTGAAAAAAACGCACGATTTCTATATTAGTGCTATTAATGATTAATGAATATCTGTTTTTATAGAAGGCTTATAAAAAAAGAGAGTAATAGCTATCACTGGTATAAAGTGCACGTTAATTATTTTTTTTATGAATAAGGCCGTAAAAGTATAGAGCACTATGCACATAACGCTTATTATCCATTTATTTTGAAGCCTTCTTAGGAAGCATTTTTGGGCAAATGGCAACACTGGGTTGAATTTATCAATGTGAGGAATGAATACACCTTGTAGTAATTTATTGAACTCATTCAAGATCAAACTACCTTTTTACTAACTAATCTGTGGTGACTTCTAGCTAACTCAGTACTTATGCAGCCTTGAGTCAATGTAAATGCATAACTAAAATGCAATTTAATAATTGAAATTTTTATTTTTTACGTAGAACCCATCATAGTGGTATCATTGACGGAATAAATGGAAACTCAATAAATTTTTCAATGGGTCGTTTGCTGTTTAAAGGTAAATACTATGTTCAGTTTCCGCAACGAAACTCCGTACAAAACCTAAAGGTTGGTACTATGGTACGAGTTGAAACCCACTTTATTTTCGCGATTACTTTTCCTTAAATCAAAATTATAAATGAAAACAAACATATTCCTGTAAAGTCTTGTCGAAATCTAGAGGAACAAGAAACTGAGCATCAATTGAGTTAATTTATTCGCTTTATATTGAACTGTTTTAAGCGAACATAGTACTGATCTTAATGGGTATAGTAGTAAAACAATTTATCATTTTCTTCTTATTTATTATTATTGTTATTTTTTAGGTGCAATTCTTTGCAATGGAGGAAAATATCCAGAGAAATGCTTTCAAGGCTTTTGGAGTTCCCTGATGAAGCCCACTTCCAGTCAGCACTTCCACAATCTCAAAGCAAAGAAACTCGAAAGAAATTAAGGCAACATTCAAGCCTAATATTACCAGAATTTATATTTGCGTTGTATTATATTTTACATTTTATTTCTTGTAATACAGTTACAAAGACTGAGTAAGCTTTTAATTACTTCCGAATAAAAATGAAATCGGTATTCAATTTGATGTTTTCTGTTTTCAGTTGAAAAACATCGTCATCAACTCAATGTAGAAACTTACATAAATTTTTGGTCATCATTTTGATGAAAATCTTTCATTCATTTAATGAAATCAGTAATCAAATTGAAAATTTTCATCACATGTTATTCATTTATATTTTTCCACCACCTCCCCTTTTTTTTTTTGTAACAGCGCATTCACACAAAAATTTCCTGTAAAAGGCATCTTGCAAACATTCATATATTTATGGAAATACATTGCGGCTCCAAGAGAAACTCAAACGGCCTACGAGTTTAGCGATTTGGAAAAAATATAGTAAACAAGAAGTATATACCACAAGAAGTAAGCATCGAGAGGCACTGTGAAGAGACTTCTCATCCTAGAAAAATAGGTGAAGTACCCGTCATAGAAAACCTTTTCAGAATGAGAAACTGAATTCCTACCGCATCGACAAATCTGACGATTGGATATTGTCGTACTGAATACGTCAAATATTTCACGAACACGATAACCATAGTGATATATTTAGGGCCTGGCCACAGTATAAAGAATTTCGAGGAGCACAGTTGGTAAGTAACTAAATTTAAACGTTCACCTTAATTTAATATTCTTACTACATGTACATGTTGTTATTTCGTTTAGATTAACATGGACTTCGGAGTACTGCATAAATACTGCACACCAATATTAGACTGGGTAACCAAACTGATATAGTATATTGGTACAATTTAATTGAGAAAGAACACTATATTAAAAATGCTGGCATTAAATAGTTTTTGATAAAATTGATGTGCCAAACGCAGTTTTTTTTTTGTTTTTAATAGGTATTTTTGTTTCAAATAGGATAACAAAGTAAGAATTAATAAAATGATACAAATTCCATTCCAGAAAAATTACGAATTTTTGAAAATATTTTCGGTCAAACGTTCCCATTTCCCATTATTTATTTGAGAAAATATCACAAAATTTTTAAATTCACACTGAATTCGTATCAGACCTTAAGAAGTGATGCAAATTCAGAGCAACGTTTGTTGAAATAGTGGGCATCCGGCCTATGATATGCCCATCTTGAATTCATCGCTTCTGCGCCAATTTTGCACCAATTCCAAACACAAAAAACAGTCTCACTACTGATTTGGCGATTCTTTTTTTGCAGCGTTACTAAGATATTCATTTTTGTAAGAATAGTTTTAATATCAATTACTATTTTTAATTAAATCGACTAAAACTCTGACTAAACAAAATAATAAAAGTGCTTTAGTTATTAAACTAAACATAAATTTAGGAACTTATGAATTAAGTTCAACCACAGGGGGTCTAAAATTTTTCTGGGGGTCTAAGCCCCCTCCCCAGAGGCCTTTCTACGCTTATGCTGTCATCTACTAAAGACATACATGACATTGTTTGTTTAATTTGTGAAACAAAATTCGTGGTCAATTGAAAGCAAAGACCATAAATTTACTGCAGATATGAATTGAGCTTTGATAGTGCTAGTTCGAGAAAACAGAGATTAGTATCATACTTATAGAAAAACCCCACCGAACTTATTGGTTTGATGATGACAATTTTTATTTTGCTATTTTCATGAAAGTTCACGCAGATTTCTGTGTCGATTGCAATAAATTATTGTGTTTTTGTTCTTTTAAAATTTAAAAATTTTGCTAAAGTAAGTAAATTAAATTTTTATTACGAATCCAAAATGAAAAGAGAACAAAAGTCAAAAAATCAAATTGTGCTATATATAATTGAAAATAAAAATAATTACAAAAACAAGTAAGTAAAAAGTCGGGCGGGGCCGACTATATCATACCCAAAACCACCATTACAGAATTAGTAATCATAAGCATCTGTGGGGTAACATATAGGTCTGGGAGATAAACCGCAGTTGCATATTTAAGAAAATTAAGGGGTACACGTCTATGGGTGCTTTGTGTCAATCTGACTACAGTTCATAGTCAATGTTGCCACGGAAAATGTTCGGTTTACCCTACAAGGACAAAAAAGTTCCCTACTTTCCCATACATTCCCAAACAATTTTCCCTACTATATTTTTCGTTAAATTTAAAAAATTGTAAAAAACAAAAATGGTTCGAAGTACTTTATTATCTTAAAACATGAATATGCAACGTATATAACTTAGAATATAAATTTGTACTACCACCACGGTTGCCACATTTGGTAGAATTCTACCCCAATTAGTAATCTTTTTTGTTAAATCTCTATAAAATAAAATTTTGGAAAAAGTTTCTATAAACAAATTTTTGTGAGAAATTTTTCTATAGAAATAAAATTTTGACAATAAATTCTATAGAAATAAAATTTTGAGAAAAAATTCCACAGAAATAAAATTTTGAGAAAATATTTTATAGAAATAATATTTTGAAAAAAATTTCTATAGAAATACAATTTTGACAAAATGTTCTATAGAAATAAAATGTAGACAAAATTTTCTACAGGAATAAAGTACACCACACATTATTAAAGATCAAGCCTTGCCGGCTTCTAATTTCCTCCTCTAGAGCCACCAAAATGTAAAAATTATTACAAATTATGTTGAGTGAAAATGTCCTACATTGTGGCCCTACGTCCCTACAAGACGCTAAATATTAGAAAAACCCTACATATAGGGAATTTCCCCTACTTCTAGCAACACTGGCTGTGTTGATATTGCGCCTACGGAGTTAGTATGCCACTACTATTGAGCCCATTATTAAAAAAGAGAAAATCGTTAAATTAGTGTGGGTAATAAATACAAATTTGTAAAAATCGAGCAATATTCTTACGTAAGAGCTACAAGTACGTATAAGTACGATCGGCTAGTACATCAAAATTTGAAATTTGAGTAACATTGGTTAATAAATAAGAGTACTATGGCCAAATTTGGGAAAATCGAGCGATACATATATATGGAAGCTATATCTAAATCTGAACCAATTTGCATAATATTTTGCGGGTTTAATTAATACCACAAAAGGTTACCTTGTGCAAGATTTGAGTAAGATCAGTTACGAAATGAGACCTGTATGGTCAAACATAAGGTTATAAGGACGAATTTTTCAAAATCGAGCGATACATATATTGGAGCTATATCTACATCTGAACCGATTTCGATGAAATTTTGCACATATAGTTAGTACTATAGAGAACTGGATCTAGCCAACTTTTAGTAATATCGGTTAATAAATAAGGGTTCTATGGCCAAATTTGGGAAAATCGGTCTATACATATATATGGGAGCTATATCTAAATCTGAACCGATTTCGATGATTTTTTACACATACAGTAAGTGCTATAAAAGACTACATTTAGCCAAACTTGGGTAAGATCGGTTGATAAATAAGGGTTTTATGGCCAAATTTAGAAAAATCGGGCGGTACATATATATGGGAGCTATAGCTAAATCTGAACCGATTTCGATGATTTTTTGTACATATAGTTAGTGCTATAGAAGATTATATTTAGCCAACTTTGAGTAAGATCGGTTGATAAATAAAGGTTTTGTGGCCAAATTTGGGAAAATCGGGCGATACATATATATGAGAGCTATATCTAAATCTGAACCGATTTGGATGAAATTTTGCAGACTTGAAGGGCGATGGAAAAGATTACCTTTTGCCAAATTTGGTGACGATCCGTTTGAAAAAACGCGCAACGTGACCCCATTTGTCGAAATCGGACGATACATATATATGGGAGCTATATCTAAATTTGATCCGATTTCTTCCAAATTCAAATACATGGACAGACGGACGGACGGACCGACGGACACCAAGCGCTAGATCGACTCAGGAGGTGATTCTGAGTCGATCGGTATATATTTGATGGGGTCCAAAATCAATATTTCTGGTAGGCACATTTTTTGGCCGATCAAACTTATTATACCCTGACCACTATGTGGTTTAGGGTATAATAAATGACAAAAGGAACGATGAGAGCGAAAGGGATGGAACAATCGTTCCTTTTAGTGAACCGTTCATTGGAACTGGTTCGTCCCGGAACGACACAAGACTACATATAAAGCAACTAGGCGAGTAAATTACAGTATTTCTGGGAAATCAATGATCAACGTACATTTACGGAAAACGTAAATTTTTGAACATAGCGAAGCATTGGTAAGTATAATATGTTTTATGCTATGTTCCCACTGACTCGTTTTCCTCATTAGTTTTTCCAAAACATTTCACCGTTCACACCGAGTTGAGATGTTTTAGTTTGACAGTTACCATGGAAACTAACGTAGAAATTCACATTTACTCGAAATTCACATATATGCAACGTATGTTCAAATAATTACCGCGAGCGCAAAGGGAAAAAATGTTATGTTATTTTCACATGTCCATATTCATGGTACAATAATTCCCAGGTAGTTGCAGTATTACAAAAAAAAAAAAAACAAAAACAACAGAATTAAAGTACATCCAAATCTCAATTTTGTTTATAATTTTAATAATAGTAAACAAAAGATATTAAATATTTTGAATTTGCTTTGTTTACATTTTAATGTTAGTTGCCAATAGTAATCTAAGTAACCAATAGTTACCTATGTAACCAGTAGTAACCAGACATGTTTTTGACAATAATAACCTGTGGCATGTAAAATGTAACCAATAGTATCTACACTGAAAAAACAGTGAACCCTTTTCCATTGCAAAATGAACTAAACTGTAGTAATAAGATTTTTTTCAACTTGTCTAGTTTATAATTCTCTTAAATTTTAGTTAATCTATAACACTGTATTTTAGTTCATTTTTACAACACCATAAGATTTATATACCCCTACCAAGTTAAAAAGTCAGTATTATTTTGGTTTACTTGCTTATTTTTTGGGAAACCTGATAATAAAAATTGGTTAACAGTCTATTTAAAATGTTGACGACTAAACTATTTTTAAATCAATCATTCCACAGTACAGAGAAATTAAATAATTAAAGGAACAACAAACCGTTTTACTATTATGAAAATTTTCATACATTAAAATTAAACCAAAAAAAAAAGCAAAAGTACTTTATTATAAAAATTTATGATGAAAGTTCTTAATACAATGTTTTTTGTGAATAAAAATTATGACCACGTGGAACAAGAGAGTAGTTCATGTGAACTCGCTGTTTGGACATTTTGACTTATCCTTTTTTTGTTCATCGTAGGTAATTTTTTCACATATCTTGCTGGAAAAAAATGGAATCAGTAATGAAAATTGTTAAAAATTAACACCATGTAATGAAATATAATTTTTTAATTCTTTATATTTTAGCTTGTAACTTACCATCAAATGGTTCTTCTATATTCTATAGAATATTTATTTTATTATATCCTTCATATCGATAACAACACAGTTTTATGAGTTTATTTAGAATACTTCATTATTTCTCTAATTGTTTCAGGTACAAACTTTATGAGATACTTTTTCCAAAGAAAAGTTGAATTCCTTACACCATTTGATAAATGCCCCCAAATATGGTAAGTTACAATCTAAAATGATGAATTAAAAAACTATATTTCATTACATGGTGTTAATTTTTAACAATTTTTATTATTGCTTCCATTTTTTTCCAGCAAGATATGTGAAAAAATTACCTACGATGAATAAAAAAAGGATAAGTCAAAATGTCCAAACAGCGAGTTCAAATGAACTACTCTCTGTTCCATGAGGTCATCATTTTTATTCACAAAAAACATTGTATTAAGAACTTTCATCATAAGTTTTTATAATAAAATAGTTTTGCTTAAAGAAAGTTTAATTTTAATGTATGAAAATTTTCATAATAGTAAAACAGTTTGTTGTTCCTTTAATTATTTAATTTCTCTGTACTGTGGAATGATTGATTTAAAAATAGTTTAGTCGTCGACATTTTAAAGAGACTGTTAACCAATTTTTATTATCGGGTTTCCCAAAAAATAAGCAAGTAAACCAAAATAATACTGACTTTTTAACTTGGTAGTGGTATATAAATCTTATGGCGTTGTAAAAATGAACTAAAATACAATGTTATAGATGAACTAAAATTTAAGAGAATTATAAACTAGACAAGTTGAAAAAAATCTTAAGGGCTAAATCATGGTCAATATTGCTACAGTTTAGTTCATTTTGCAATGGAAAAGGGTTCACTGTTTTTTCAGTGTAGCGGGTTGATAATATATAGAATTTCAGGGGGTTTGATGACAAATATTCACCACAGCAAATCAGTTCATACAGTACGCTTCCCGAAGATAAATTGAAAGATTCTACCTATGAAGACTAGATCAGATTCTGGATTTAGAATAACAATTTTTGTTTGAGTTTTGGAGAAATCGTGCATATCGTGCAAATGATAAAATAACGCCTTGATTTTAAATCTTAAATCTGTAGATTTTTACCGTCATTATTTAAATGATTTCGAGTAGTAAAACCTAGAAATTGTATTTTCAGTTTCAAGCAACTTTCATGAGCAGTGCGCCTGCTATTCACTGAAAGTGGAGTTTTATTTTCTGAGGAACGAAATTTTAGACAAGCAAAGTTTCTTTTTGACACAAATATTAGAGACAATCGTTGAATCGCTTATCAAAAATTTGGATTATTTGTTCTAAACGAAAATAGTTTATACCAAAGGGGAATTTCGTTTGTCTAAAATTTCATTTCGGAGGAAAATATTTTTTCTTTGGGTGTACCGTCAAGAAGAGAAATCAGTCAATATCGATGCCTTACCAAATGGACCGGTAAAAATAAACACGATACAGATTTGTGAGGGTCTACAATACCAGTATATTTACATTTTCGAACAAATCGGTTAAAAATTATGGTTTCTAGAAGCCCAAGGAGTTAAATCGGGAGATCGGTCTATGGTGTGTGTCGAGCCAAAACATGGTTCGACACACACCATATTCGGTCCTAGAAATAAAAACAAAGTCCAAATAAATTCGGGAAGTAGGTCTACATAGTTAGGGGTTATACCAAAACATGGACCAATACTCACCATTTGCGACACACCTCTTAATGGTCCTCAAATACCTCTAGACAGACAAATTGGGTAAAAACTACGAATTCTAGATGTCCAAGAAGTATAGCCGAGAGATCAGTCTATATGGGGGCTATACCCAAATATGGACCGACACGGACCATTTTCGGCACATCTTTTGATGGTCCTAAAATTCCTCTAGAGTTCCAATTTCAGGCAAATTGGATAAAAACTACGGACAGTATATACAGTTTCTAGACGCTCAAGAAGTAAAATCGGGAGATCGGTCTATATGGGGGCGATACCAAAAGATGGACTAATATGCGCCATTTGCGCTATACCAACTTTTGGTACTAAATTATCTCTAGATTTCAAATTTCAGGTAAATCGGAAAGTAAATACAGTTTCGAAAACCCCAAGAAGTAAAAACGGGAGATCGGTCTATATGGGGGCTATACCAAAAGATGGACCGATACGCCCCATTTTGGCCACAACTTTTTATGGTCCTAAAATACCTCTAGATTTCCAATTTCAGGCAAATTGGATAACAACTACGGTTTATGTTATATAAACCCAAGACACGGTCCGATATAGCCCATCTTCGAACTTGACCTGCCTGCAAAAAAAAACACTATATGTGCCAAATTTTAGGACGATAGCCCCATTATTGAAGATTGTAGCGTGATTACAACAGACAGACGGACATGCTTATATCGTCTTAGAATTTATCCCTGATCAAGAATATATATACCTTATATAATCGGAAATCGATATTTCGATGTGTTACAAACGGAATGATAAACTTATTATACCCCCGTCACCATTCTATGGTGGTGGGTATAATGAAGTAATAAATACCGCATTTGTAATAAACTCGTTACCGTTTTGGTATTTTTTTGGTAATACCGCACTGTTTATACCTTTATGGTATAAATATTAATACCCCCCGTCACCATTCTATGGTGGTGGGTATAATGAAGTAATAAATACCGGATTTGTAATAAACTCATTACCGTTTTGGTATTTTTTTGGTAATACCGCACTGTTTATACCTTTATGGTATAAATATTAATACCGCTTAAGTATTATTTTCAGTACCATAGTGGTATTTTCATAATACCGTATGGTACTTTCATGCTTTGCGTAACGCCTGCGCCGTTCGGTATTGATAATTTTTCTATGGGTGTAATGACGTTAGGTCTGTTCGCTAAGTTTTCTTTAATAAAGTTTGACTATTAAAACCAAAAATAAATATGCGAATTTTGATGCATCTTAATGGAAAAATACCTATAGTATACATTATGAATACTTTTACAAAATAGTGAGTACTTGAAAAGATATAATATTGGTACTTTCATGCTTTGCCATAAGATATGGATTTCAATACAATTTGTTTAAATTTCCCATGTCTGAAATTAGAAATCTAGAGGTATTTTAGGACCATAAAGAGGTGTGCCGAAAATGGTGAGTATCGGTCCACCATCAATACTAATTCAACCGTCGAACGGAACGGACGTGTTTTTTAATAGCGGATAAAATCATCGTAATAAGTACCTACTACGAATTTCAAGTGTGTTGGGGTATTAGGCCACCATGCAGAGAAATTCAAAGACATCCACTGGGTTGCTAACTTCAGGGCCCAGTGGACGGGTATCGACTGGAGTTATAAATAAATAAGTACCTACTACGAATTTCAAGTGTGTTGGGATATTAGGCCACCATGCAGAGAAATTCAAAGACATCCACTGGGTTGCTAACTTCAGGGCCCAGTGGACGGGTATCGACTGGAGTTATAAATTTGGGCAATGACCAAGAGTTAGGCCCAATTAGTCGACCTGTAGACGGGTCGACTGGTGGCGGCAATTTGACAAGTCGAACCTTTTCCAAGGTATCGGCATCAAAAGGAGGTAATCCCTCACGAAAGAGATTCAAGGAACGCAGAAATGCTTTGTTTATCCTAAAGAAGTTTAGCCGACAAGCACGCTGTCGGCTAAACAAAGCGATTCCTTAAAATGGGCTCAAGGAATTCTTGAGACTGGAAAAAGGGAACGATCACCGGATGAGCTGCCATCCTCCAAAAGGGATCAACGATCGTTTGCCTCAGTTGCTAAAGACAGTCTTGTGATGGCTATCATAAATAAAGGAGCATTGGACGGTATGGTTCCAAAGCAAACATGGGGGGAAATTGAGAATGCTTTGTCTGGCGTCTACTCACAGGTGCTGGAAAAGTTTCCCGGTTCAGATCCTCGACACCAAGAGGCTGGTTGGTATCAAGGACGATTTAAGCTAGTCGCATTTGAGGACCAAAGGTCTATAGAATGTTTTAAAGCTGCTCTGATACTAATTGGTGAAGTTTGGGAAGGAGCTGCTCTAGAGTTAGTCGAGAAGAAAGACATACCGCTAGACCTAGAGCACATGCGTGGATACCTGCAAACCCTCCTGACCCTGAATCTATTTTAAATAGACTGAAACAATGCAATCCAGATCTTCCAACAGCTGATTGGAAGGTTGGCCGTTTGGATGAAGTGGATGGGCCAAGACGGCATGCAGTGTTTATATTGAACACTCAGTCTTTGCCACATCTAGCAAAGTCTCAGGGCCGTGTATGTTATGGCTTTCATTATATCCAAATGAAGGTGTATAAAAACGATCAGCTAAAGGATTCAGAAATGGACAAGCCTCTGTCTGAATCAGAAGTAAGCGGATCCTCGAGGGAGATACCAAAGTTGAAGACATGGATAGATACCGTATGCGTGAGGAGGCTTCTACTGCACCAGAACTCACCAAGGTTGAACCTATGGTCATTGCGAGAGTCACCGATATCTCTGAAGAGGACATTCTTGATGACTCGATTGAAGCGGCTGATGTTGTTGAAAATCTCGATGGTCCTACGGATCCTCCAGATAAATCTTCATCATTGTAAGGCTGCATGTGCTGCCTTAAAAGTTCTCCTGATGAAAGGGGACATAGACATAGTTCTTATTCAAGAACCATATGTTTATAGAAACAAAATATGTGAATTAAGTACTCCGGGGTTCAAACTATTGCAGTATACTGGTAATGATGTAATTCGAGCCTGTATAATTGCTAAAAACGAGCTTAACTTTTTTCTGCTTCCTTCAATGTGCAATGCAGACACTGTCGTTGCCAATTTAGAAATAGCCAAATGCAAATATTGGGTATCTTCGGTCTACATGGGACATGACAGGGAGATGCCTCCATATGCCGTTAAGACCTTAGTGGAGGAGTCACTGAAAACAAAGACGAAACTCATTATGGGATGCGATGCGAATGCGCATCATAGTATATGGGGAAGTAGTGATACTAATGCAAGGGGAGAGTCGCTAATAGAGTCGCTAATAGAGGGGAGAGTCGCTAATAGAGTTTATTTTGCGTACTAATCTGGTAGTTTGCAACAAGGGAGATGCCCCAACCTTTGTCACTAAAAACAGGCAAGAGGTTTTGGACATCACCTTGGCCTCGCAAGAACTGAATGAAATGATATCTGAGTGGCAGGTTTTAAATGAACACAGCTTCTCAGATCATCGCAACATCAGTTTCAAATTTGATGTTCATACCACCAAGACCATATTTCCGCCAAATGTTAGAAAAGCTGACTGGAATAGGTATAGGGAATCGTTCAATATGATAATACCGGAAATACCAGATACAAATATGAGCACTGTGCAAGTTATCGAACACGCAGCGGAGAGGATTACTAAGGCCTTCAACATTTCACTGAAAGCTGCATGCCCTAAGGGGAAGCCAAGGGGGAAAAATCGACCACCATGGTGGTCTACGGAGTTAGGTAATATGAGGAAATCGTGCAGGAAGCTCTTTAACAAAGCAAAGTCCACCAGAGCTCCTGTGGATTGGGACGCTTACAAGAAGAATCTGAGAGGATACAAGCGAGAACTGAGAAAGGCTCAATATAACTCTTGGAATGATTACTGCAGCAGCATTGAGAATACGTCCGAGGCTTCCAGACTACGGAAGGTTCTAGCATCCACGAGCTCCGCTCCAGGTTTCATTAAAACATCGGAGGGCAATTGGACAACGTCCAGTGAGGAGACGCTGGAGGTACTATTGGACACACATTTTCCCGGAAATCAGACGGTTGAACCATGCACTGGCGGTGCCACAGTGGCTCAGCGGTCGTTTCCTATCGAGGAAATTGTATCAGAATCTAGAATAAAATGGGCGTTAAATAGCTTTGGATCATTCAAATCCCCCGGACCAGATGGAATTACTCCAGGGGAGTTACAAGCGGTGGCTGACAGAATTACCCCCTGGTTGTCGGCGATATATATATAGGATGTATCAACTTAGCATATATTCCACGAAAGTGGAGGGAATCAAAAGTCGTTTTCATACCTAAAGCGGGAAAACTCTCTCACTCGAATGCGAAGGATTTCCGACCAATCAGCTTATCATCATTCCTACTTAAGACTCTGGAGAGGATGATAGATATTTATCTTAGAACTAGCGTCGATTCAAGTTTGCTCTCGAAACGACAACATGCATACTCGAAGGGCAGGTCTACTGAGACCGCATTACATGAACTAGCTTTATTGAAAGCTCACTATCTGTCAAAGAATACACAATCGTGGCATTTCTAGACATCGAAGGGGCGTTCAATAACGTCCATCCGAGCTCGATATTAAATGGACTGACAACTCTGAATGTTGATCCAGGTATACGTAGGCTGTTAGACGAACTTCTAAGGAAGAGACGCATTTCAGCCACACTAGGACAAGCAAACAGACAAAGGTATGTGAACAGAGGCACTCCTCAAGGAGGAGTTCTATCACCTCTTCTTTGGAATGTTGCTATAAAGGACCTTCTGGTTTCCCTAGAAAAAGAAAGGATACAAGTGGTGGCGTACGCACATGATGTGGCGCTAGCAGTCAGGGGAAAATTCCCATCAACAGTTGGGGTAAATCCTGCAAAGACAGAACTAGTCATGTATTGCAAAGATCGCAAAACTCCCACGGTTAGGCCCATTTCCTTAGGGGGTATTGAAATTCCCTTTAGGGAGTGTGCAAAATACCTTGGTGTTATTTTGGACAGGAAGCTGAACTTTAAGGTTAATATTGAAGAAAGGGCGAGGAAAGCAACGGTAGCTTTATACTCGTGCAAAAAGGCAATAGGGAAAAAGTGGGGACTAAAACCAAAAATTGTACATTGGCTATACACGGCAGTGGTTAGACCTATAATGCTATATGGTGTTGTAGTCTGGTGGCCGGCACTTCACCAGCCGACAAGTTTAGACAAAGTTCAGCGTATGGCGTGCTTGTGTATCTCAGGTGCATTCAGCAAGACAGGAACAAATTCCCTTAATGTCATACTGCATCTATTGCCTTTAGACATTTCGGCCAAACAGTCAGCTGCAACAACGGCTGTGCGGTTGCGTGAGCTATCGCTGTGGTCGGAAAAAAGTTACGGTCACAGTTCGGTCCTCAAAATAATGCCAGATGTGCCTAGCGTAGTGGATTACACTTTGGCGAGTCCACTTTTCGACAAAAAGTTTGAGACTCTAATTCCCAACAGTGAGGCGTGGTGTACACGGACCCCGGGGAATAAAAGATATATAGATTTCTACACTGATGGCTCCAAATTGGATGGCCAAGTGGATTTCGGAGTATAAAGGGTTATACGGTCAAAATTTGGTCAATATAAACTTGACGTATTTCTTTCAATTTTGCATTTAAAAAACCTAAACACCCCTCATTTTGAAGGTGTGTGTGTGTAGAATGTAGCTCTTATTTTGATTTTGGAATTCCCTCTTCAGTTGTCAAAATGCCGTCCAAGCAAGAAGAGCAGCGTATCAAAATTTTGCTTGTGCATCGCGAAAATCCGAGCTACTCGCACGCAAAGCTGGCAAAATCGCTAAAAGTTGCCAAATCAACCGTTACAAATGTAATTAAAGTGTTTGGGGAACGTTTGTCGACAGCCAGGAAGTCTGGATCGGGAGGATATCGAAAACCGGAAACCGCTGAGACGACAAAGAGAGTCGCCGGTAGTTTCAAGCAAAACCCTAACCTCTCTCTCCGAGATGCCGCAAATAAGCTGGGTGTATATATATCACTCCTGATATCTGCTATAACGGGTCGCTGCCTGATAGGCGATTTTGCAAAAACTATTGGTGCGAAGTATAATGACTATTGTATGAGCTGTCATGATGCGGAGGAAAAGGAATCAATAAAACACCTCTTGTGTGCGTAAGCAAATTTTAGGGGCATATAGCTTCAGATTACTGGCGGACCTGGAAAACGTTAACTTAAGCAGTCTGATAATATTTTTGGAACAATCTGGTTGGTTCAACAGAAGAAAATAATCGAGAAGGTTCAACGGTTAAAACTATAAGTGCCCATATGTAATAGGTACTTTTAATTAATGTGGTATCACAATGGACTGAATAGTCTAAGTGAGCCTGAATCTTAATCGGGCTGCCACTTTAACCTAACCTAACCTAACCATCGGTCCATATTTTGGTATAGCCCCCATATAGACCGATTTCCCGATTTTACTTCTTGGGCTTCTAGAATCCGAAGTTTTTATCCTATTTGCCTGAAATTGGAAATTTAGAGGTATTTTCGGGTCATAAAGAGGTGTGCCGAAAACGGTGAGTATCGGACCATATTTTAGTATAGCCCCATAATAACGATCTCCCGATTTAACTCCTCGGGTTTCTAGAAACCGTAGTTTTTATCTGATTTGCGTGAAATTGTAAATATTCTGGTATTTTAGGCTCACAAAAACGTGTATCGGATTAAGTTTTTATCGGTCCATTTAGTAATGCCTCCATATAGACCGACTTCACTTCTTGAGGATGTAGAAGGCGCACTGATCATGAAAATTGCTTGAAACTCAATGTAAAATTTCCAGAATTTACTTCTACAGATTTAAGATTTCAAATCAAGACGTTATTTTATAATTTTCTTGCACACTTACAAGAGATGTTAATGATTCCTCTAAAACTCAAACAAAAATGGTTCTTATAAATCCAGAATCTGATATAGTCCTCATAGGTGAAATCTTTAAATTTATCTTCGGGAAGTGTCCTCAAGTCCTCAAGCCCTCCTGAAATTTCAAAGGAAACCCTAATATTTGGTTCATGGTCGTGGGTATTTAAGATTCGGCCCGGCCCGGCCGAACTTAGTGCTGTATATACTTGTTTAACTTAGATTCTTGTTTGACATTTAAAAAATACTTCGATTTTCAATTTTGTAAAAAATAACTTATAAATAAAATTTTATTTAAAAAAATGTGCGTTTAATCGGAATTTCCTTTGACCCACAAATTGGTGACCCCGATACTGTACGTTGGTTAAAAATGCCGTTACATAGATGTAGAGATTCTGGCAATGCAGAGCAAAATAGACCCAAACCTACTTATGCCTTTTAAATTTTCCTAGAAATGTCTGAAAATTCACCCACAAAATTGGCCCAGCTACGCTCATGGAATTTTCAGAATAGTCGTCTATGCCCTTAAAGCTAATAAAATCAATTAAATTTGTAAAAAACTATGCCCAAAAAAAAAATTGTCACCGACATTTCTTCAATTCAACACTTTATTGAATTTGGAATCGGATGTTATAACAGGAGACTTCAACAGTAATGTAAAGGGTGATTCTTTTGAGGTTAGGATTTTCATGCATTAGTATTTGACAGATCACGTGGGATTTCAGACATGGTGTCAAAGAGAAAGATGCTCAGTATGCTTTGACATTTCATCATGAATAGCCGAACGATCTGCCACAACGTCGAATTTTCAGTGAATGGGCCCTAGAAAAGTTGGCAGAAAATCCGCTTTTTTATCGACAAATTTTGTTCAGCGATGAGGCTCATTTCTGGTTGAATGGCTACGTAAATAAGCAAAATTGCCGCATTTGGAGTGAAGAGCAACCAGAAGCCGTTCAAGAACTGCCCATGCATCCCGAAAAATGCACTGTTTGGTGTGGTTTGTACGCTGGTGGAATCATTGGACCGTATTTTTTCAAAGATGCTGTTCGACGCAACGTTACGGTGAATGGCGATCGCTATCGTTCGATGCTAACAAACTTTTTGTTGCCAAAAATGGAAGAACTGAACTTGGTTGACATGTGGTTTCAACAAGATGGCGCTACATGCCACACAGCTCGCGATTCTATGGCCATTTTGAGGGAAAACTTCGGAGAACAATTCATCTCAAGAAATGGACCGGTAAGTTGGCCACCAAGATCATGCGATTTGACGCCTTTAGACTATTTTTTGTGGGGCTACGTCAAGTCTAAAGTCTACAGAAATAAGCCAGCAACTATTCCAGCTTTGGAAGACAACATTTCCGAAGAAATTCGGGCTATTCCGGCCGAAATGCTCGAAAAAGTTGCCCAAAATTGGACTTTCCGAATGGACCACCTAAGACGCAGCCGCGGTCAACATTTAAATGAAATTATCTTCAAAATGTAAATGTCATGGACCAATCTAACGTTTCAAATAAAGAACCGATGAGATTTTGCAAATTTTATGCGTTTTTTTTTAAAAAAAAAGTTATCAAGCTCTTAACAAATCACTCTTTACTTCTGGAAAAAAATCTAGTTGATGCAATGGAAACTTTGAATTTGGTCAATTCCTGTAATCCAACACATTTATCTACCACAGTTAATACCTTACTGGACCTGGTATTTGCGAACAACAATGAGAGAGTCCTCCACTATGATCAACTGAGTGGATCAGGTTTCTCAAAACATGATATTATATTTCTTTCATATGACTGCTCAATAACATCACAAATCAATACATATACATATCGTGACTTTAAGAGAATCAACATCTCAGCTTTGGAATGTGATTTATCAAACAAATGTTGGACCCCATTATATTTCCTCTCAACATCTGAAGAAAAAACTAGATACCTTACAGATGAAATAATAAATTTATACAACCAACATGTTCCACTAGTAATAAAGACAGTAACACCCAAATTAAGACCTTGGTTCAAGGAAGACACTAAACTGTTAATTGAGAAAAGAGACAAAGCTTATAGGCGATGGAAACGATATAAGACTCCATCTCTCTACAAGTCTTATAAAATTGCTAGAAACAAGGTAGTGGCAAAAGTAAAAAATACAAAATATTGTACTACGACAACAAATTCAATGGAGCCATTGGAAGTAAGCAGACATGGAAAGGAATTCAAGAAATATGTGGCATAAAAAAACGAACAGTTGTTAGTTATGATATCAATGTTGATGAACTGAACGAAAAATTTGTTAATCTGCCAATTCCGGAAATCGAGGATAATATAACCGTGCAGCAGCCTCTAAATATCGATGCAGAGCAGATTTTAACTTTTTATAATGTGGAGGAAGAAGATGTACTGCGTGCCTTAATATCCATTAAGTCAAACGCTACAGGATACGATGACATAAATCCTAAATTTGTTAAACTGATAGCACCACAAATTCTAAGACCATTAACACATGTCATCAATTTCACCATAACAACTAGCACTTTTCCAAATATTTGGAAATTCTCCAAAGTCATCCCAATAGAAAAGGCCCTTAAAGAGTTTAGACCTATATCCATCCTGCCCTTTTTATCCAAAGTCTTTGAAAAACTAATACATGAACAGATTTATACACATCTACAAAACCGAAAACTTCTTTCAAATTCCCAGTCAGGCTTCAGATCGAATCATAGTTGTCTTACGGCCCTGGTTGACGTCTCCGAATCTTTGCGTTATAGCCTCGACAATAATGAAGTCTCAGTACTTATCTTATTAGATCACTCCAAGGCATTTGATTCAGTGCATTACCCTACATTGTGTCGGAAACTATCCGACATGTTTGCCTTCTCCGATACTGCTACAAGACTGATAGCTTCCTACTTAAAAGATCGCCAACAATTTACTGTACATCAAGGTCAATCTTCATCGTCGCTTCCATTAAAAAGGCTCTATATTGGGACCACTGTTATACACAATGTATTCTAATGATTTGCCGAATGTGATCCAACACTGTAACGTCAGAATGTATGCGGATGACGTACAACTACATATTTCATCCAAAATTTCAATGCTTGATGATTGCATTTCTATGGTAAACCACGATCTCTCAAACATATTACAATGGGCAAGTAAAAACGGACTTTTATTGAACCCCAGAAAGTCAAAAGCAATGATTGTTCGTAGAAAGAATGTTGAGATTAGAGATGTCAATATACACCTAGGGGGCACCCGTATTGAAATTGTACCCAAGGCAAAAAATTTGGGAGTTGTATTTAATGAACATCTCAGTTGGACTGACCATATAAACATGGCGTGCGCAAGTGTATATGCCAAGCTACGAAACCTTTGGTTAACACAATATTTTACTCCATTCAAAATCAGAATGCTATTGGTAAAAACATATTTAGCTCCTACACTTACATACTGCTGCGAAATTTTTGCTGGTTGTAATGTTAGGGACGCTGACAAACTCACAAAAACATTCAACAATATAGCCAGATATGTTTATGGAATCAGAAGATTCGATAGAATTTCCGTTTATGCGTATCAAATATATAACATGCCGTTCCAATGCTATATAACATATAGAATTCTCTCCTTTTTCCATAAAATAATATACACAAAAGAACCGAGCTACCTCTATGAAAGGATAACCTTCTCTAGATCAAGGAGAGGCAGAAATGTAACCCAACAATTCCACAGGAGTCAAATATCGGAAAGACAATTCTATGTTAGAGCTATCCGTCTCTGGAATCAATTACCAAACGATACTCAAACTATCGCCAACACAGCTAAATTTAAAACGTGTTTAAAAAACTTCCTACAAAACTCTTCGTAGATTGAAAAAATTATTATTGAAATTGTGTTAAATTATTACTATGTTAAAAACTAAACTATAGAATATTTTTATATTTAAATTAAAATTAGTATTGAATAAGTTAAATGTACTAACTATTAATGCACATAACGCACATTATCCTAGTACTACGTTAATAAGATATTAGTCTTGCTGTATTAGGAATGAACTAAATAAATAAATAAAAATAAATAAATAAATTCCATTAATATGTTAATTGATTCAATTATTTATTTAATCAACCCCGAATAAAAACCAAATAAAAAAATTATTGATATTTGTTACGTTTCCAATTAAAATATTAATTGATTCAATTAATTTGTTAATTAATTCAGAAATAATTTTCAATTACAAACGTGATGGAAAAGTGCTCCGTTCCCAATTAAACATGTTATTGGTTCAATCACCTTTGTGATTGAAATTGAATAGTTTTGAGCGATGGAGAGAAAGAGCGAAAAGAGAATGTGTATTTTTTGAACAACAAGTGATGGAGAGATCAGTCTGTGGAAGTAACTCGTAGCGAACGGTTGGGTTTTTATTTTTTGCGTAAATTGATAAACATGATTGGCGATATTCGTCTGCTGCGTTCAAAATGTGTGTATAAATATTTTCAACGCAATAACAAATCATAGCAAAGGGTTGAAATAAGTGAAGTGAGCAACAAATGGCCATGCGGTGAAGGACTGAAAAATATATGACAGAATGCATTTGAAATTACCAGCGTTTGTGTTTTGCGGTATTGTAAAGATGAAACACAATCTATATTTATTGAAAGTAAGCAATTGTGAAATGTGAGTACAGTTTTTCATTGAATCCTGTTTATATTAAACGGACTAAAATAATAAATGTTTTTTGAAAATATAAAATTAAATTCTTTTAGTGAGTATTTTATTTCGTCAAACTGGTCAATCAATTAACTCCATCATTTTATTTAAAAATCATCTAGTATACAAAATATTTTTGCAGTCAAAAGGTGAACACAAAAAATGATCACCGAAATTTTTTCAATTAAACACTTAATTGAATTTGGAAACGGAAATATGTTAATTGATTTACTTAATTATTTAATCAAATCCGAATAAAAACCAATTAAAAAAGATTGATATTTGCTACGTTTCCAATTAAAATATTAATTGATTCAAGCAATTTGTTAATCGATTCGGGAACAATTTTCAATTACAAACGTGATTGAAAAATTTTCCCATTCCAATTACACATGTGATTGATCCAATAATCTTTGTGATTGAAATTGAATAATTTTGAGCGATGGAAAGAGCGAAAAGAAGAAATGGAGAGATCAGTCTGTGGAAGTAACTCGTAACGAACGGTTGGTTTTTTGTTTTTCGCGTAAATTGAAAATCATGATTGGCGACATTCTGTCTGCTGCGTTCGAAATTTGTGCATAAATGTTTTGAACGCAACAACAAATCATAGCAAAGGGTTGAAATAAATAAAGTGTGCAACAACAAATGGCCACGTGGTAAAGGTTTGATAAAATATGAGTTAACTTATTTTACTATCAAATTCAAACGCGATCATTTTGTTGGTTTGATAACAACTGATAATTCTTTATTAAAAGTTTTCTTCTAATTCTTTTCTTACTTAGAATTACCAATAGCTTGAGTTTTTAATTCTAAGTAATTGACAAAAGAAACAGAATTATTTTAATAATGTGATACTAATTCTTGGTATTGAGCGGATTAACATTTTACAGTTTGGAAAAGCTTAATAATATTTCTCGGTAATAAATGCAAATGGAATATTTGGTGATCAGTACTTGTTATTGATTTCATGCAGACGTAATGTCAGCAATTAATTGGTGGGAAATATTTTGAAATATATTCGTACAACTAAATGCAAGTGGCCGCATATGTAGAACGGATGTAAAAGAAGGGTAGGAAAATAACATCACCTGAGTTCGAAGAATTGAATCGAATGGCTGGGAAAATATTATTTGAACTTTTGTTGTTAACTTATATGGCAAAACGAATTTGAAATTACCTGTGTTTGTGTTTTGTGGCATTGTAAAAATTTAAAATAATCTATGTTTATGGAAGCCTGTTTACATTAAACGGACTAAAATTATATATTTTTGCAATCAAAAGGTGGGAATATGTTTGCAATCAAAAGGTGGGTACCGTATTGATCTTTTAAAATTGTAAATTTTTTTTCACTCCTAGTTTTCTTAAAACCAAGAGCGGCATGGGTTTGTTGGAAGACTCACCTTGAAGTTGCGAAGTAGCGTTGACATGAAATTGCATTTTTGCAAATTAGTATCTGATATATAAACTAATGAGCAGAATTATGTAATGGTAAAAAAGTTCTTTCTTTTGGATTTAAAAATATGAAAAAAATTCGAAAATAATAAAAAGATGTATTTTCCATTTATATTATTTTCTATCTCCAGAATCCAATCCCAGAAGGACAAATTGAACCAGTTTCAGAAACCATTTGAGTGGTTTGAGAACACCGAGGTATAATAAAACGATAGACAGCATAGATGAGGTGGTGGATGCAGCGAACATGGTGGAAAGATGGCTTTCAAGTTCCTTTGTTAGATCGTGTTCCTTTTCCTCCGCATCATGACAGCTCATACAATAGTCATTATACTTCGCGCCTATAGTTTTTGCAAAATCGCCTATCAGGCAGCGACCCGTTATAGCAGATATCAGGAGTGATATCTGGCGTCTCGAGAACACTAGCATATCTAGTGTGCGGTTTAAGTTTAAATGGGGCCATATTTGCATGGTGTCGTTACAACCCTTACAATTCTCCCATCGAACATTTGCCATCATGACAGCCTTCTCACGCAGTAAGAGCTTGCAGGTAGCCAGAGGCATACCAACAGATTTTAGTTCCCCTGGAATATGTAAGGTAGTTCCTAGCTTTGCTAGCTCATCTGCTTCGCAGTTTCCCGGTATGTTCCTATGGCCAGGTACCCATATTAGGTGAATATTGTGCTGCTCAGCCATCTCAGTGAGAGATTTGCGGCAGTCGATGGCCGTTTTCGAGTTGAGGAACACAGAGTCCAAGGATTTTATTGCAGGTTGACTGTCTGAGTATATATTAATGTCAATATTGCTTGGAGCATTACTTCTCAGCCAATTCACCACTTCTCTTATTGCTAATATTTCAGCCTGAAAAACACTACAGTGATCAGGTAATCTTTTCGCTATTCGAAGTTCCAGATCTTTAGAATATACTCCGAAACCCACTTGGCCATCCAATTTGGAGCCATCAGTGTAGAAATCTATATATCTTTTATTCCCCGGGGTCTGTGTACACCACGCCTCACTGTTGGGAATTAGAGTCTCAAACTTTTTGTCGAAAAGTGGACTCGCCAAAGTGTAATCCGCTACGTTAGGCACATCTGGCATTATTTTGAGGACCGAAGTGTGACCGTAACTTTTTTCCGACCACAGCGATAGCTCGCGCAACCGCACAGTCGTTGTTGCAGCTGACTGTTTGGACAAAATGTCTAAAGGCAATAGATGCAGTATGACATTAAGGAAGTTTGTTCCTGTCTTGCTGAATGCACCTGAGATACACAAGCACGCCATACGCTGAACTTTGTCTAAACTTGTCGGCTGGTGAAGTGCCGGCCACCAGACTACAACACCATATAGCATTATAGGTCTAACCACTGCCGTGTATAGTCAATGTACAATTTTTGGTTTTAGTCCCCACTTTTTCCCTATTGCCTTTTTGCACGAGTGTAAAGCTACCGTTGCTTTCCTCGCCCTTTCTTCAATATTAAGCCTAAAGTTCAGCTTCCTGTCCAAAATAACGCCAAGGTATTTTGCACACTCCCTAAAGGGAATTTCAATACCCCCTAAGGAAATGGGTCTAACCGTGGGAGTTTTGCGATCTTTGCAGTACATGACTAGTTCTGTCTTTGCAGAATTTACCCCAAGACCATTATCTTTCGCCCATTTCTCAGTCATCCGGAGGGCTCTCTGTATAATATCTCTGTTGATGGAAATTTTCCCCTGACAGCTAGCGCCACATCATCTGCGTATGCCACCACTTGTATCATTTCTTTTTCAGGGAAACCAGAAGGTCGTTTATAGCAACATTCCAAAGAAGAGGTGATAGAACTCATCCTTGAGGAGTGCCTCTGTTCACATACCTTTGTATGTTTGCTTGTCCTAGTGTGGCTGAAATGCGTCTCCTCCTTAGAAGTTCGTCTAACAGCCTAAGTATACCTGGATCAACATTCAGAGTTGTCAGTCCATTTAATATCGAGCTCAGATGGACGTTATTGAACGCCCCTTCGATGTCTAGAAACGCCACGATTGTGTATTCTTTGACAGATAGTGAGCTTTCAATAAAGCTGACTAGTTCATGTAATGCGGTCTCAGTAGACCTGCATGTTGTCGCTTCGAGAGCAAACTTGAATCGACGCTAGTTCTAAGATAAATATCTATCATCCTCTCCAGAGTCTTAAGTAGGAATGATGATAAGCTGTTTGGTCGGAAATCCTTCGCATTCGAGGGAGAGGCTTTTCCCGCTTTAGGTATGAAAACGACTTTTGATTCCCTCCACTTTCGTGGAATATATGCTAAGTTGACAACCAAGGGATAATTCTGTCAGCCACCGCTTGTAACTCCGCCGGAGTAATTCCATCAGGTCCGGGGGATTTGAATGGTCCAAAGCTATTGAGCGCCCATCTTATTCTAGTTTCCGATACAATTTCCTCGACAGGAAACGACCGCTGAGCAACTGTGGCACCGCCAGTACATGGTTCAACCGTCTGATTTCCAGGAAAATGTGTGTCCAATAGTACCTCCAGCGTCTCCTCACTGGACGTTGTCCAATTGGCCTCCGATGTTTTAATGAAACCTGGAGCGGAGTTGGTGGATGCTAGAACCTTCCATAGTCTGGAAGCCTCGGACGTAATCTCAATACTGCTGCAGTAATCATTCCAAGAGTTATGCTGAGCCTTTCTCAGTTCTCGCTTGTATCCTCTCAGATTCTTCTTGTAAGCGTCCCAATCCACAGGAGCTCTGGTGGACTTTGCTTTGTTAAAGAGCTTCATGCACGATTTCCTCATATTACCTAACTCCGTAGACCACCATGGTGGTCGATTTTTTCCCCTTGGCTTCCCTTTAGGGAAATGTTGAAGGCCTTAGTAATCCTCTCCACTGCGTGTTCGATAACTTGCACAGTGCTCATATTTGTCTCTGGTATTTCCGGTATCATCATATTGAACGATTCCCTATACCTATTCCAGTCAGCTTTCCTAACATTTGGCGGAAATATGGTCTTGGTGGTATGAACATCAAATTTGAAACTGATGTAGCGATGATCTGAGAAGCTGCGTTTACTTAAAACCTGCCACTCAGATATCATTTCATTCATTTCTTGCTAGGCCAAGGTTATGTCCAAAACCTCTTGCCTGTTTTAAGTGACAAAGGTTGGGTCATCTCCCTTGTTGCAAACTACCAGATTAGTACGCAAATAAACTCTATTAGCGACTCTCCCCTTGCATTAGTATCACTACTTCCCCATATAATATGATGCGCATTCGCATCGCATCCCATAATGAGTTTCGTCTTTGTTTTCAGTGACTCCTCAACTAAGGTCTTAACGGCACATGGAGGCATCTCCCTGTCATGTCCCATATAGACCGAAGATACCCAATATTTGCATTTGGCCATTTTTAAACTGGCAACGACAGTGTCTGCATTGTACATTGAAGGAAGCAGAAACAAGTTAAGCTCGTTTTTAGTAATTATAGAGGCTCGAATTACATCATTACCAGTATACTGCAATAGTTTGAACCCCGAAGTACTTAATTCACATAAACATAAACATATGGTTCTTGAATAAGAACTATGTCTATGTCCCCTTTCATCAGGAGAACTTTTAAGGTAGCACATGCAGCCTTACAATGATGAAGATTTATCTGGAGGATCCGTAGGACCATCGAGATTTTCAACAACCGTCACATCAGCCGCTTCAATCGAGTCATCAAGAATGTCCAAAGACTGAGTGTTCAATATAAACACTGCATGCCGTCGTGGTCCATCCACTTTATCCAAGCGGCCAACCTTCCAATCAGCTGTTGGAAGATCTGGATTGCATTGTTTCAGTCTATTTAAAATAGATTCAGGGTCAGGAGGGTTTGCAGGTATCCACGCATGTGCCCTAGGTCTAGCCGGTATGTCTTTATTCTCGACTAACTCTAGAGCAGCTCCTTCCCAAACTTCACCAATTAGTATCAGAGCAGCTTTAAAACATTCTATAGACCTCTGGTCCTCAAATGCGACTAACTTAAATCGTCCTTGATACCAACCAGCCTCTTGGTGTCGAGGATCTGGGCCGGGAAACCTTTCCAGCACCTGTGAGTAGACGCCAGACAAAGCATTCTCAATTTCCCCCCATTTTTGCTCTGGAACCATACCGTCCCATGCTCCTTTATTTATGATAGCCATCACAAGGCTGTCTTTAGCAACTGAGGCAAACGATCGTTGATCCCTTTTGGAGGATGGCAGCTCATCCGGTGATCGTTCCCTTTTTCCAGCCTCAAGAATTCCTTGAGCCCATTTTAAGGAATCGCTTTGTTTAGCCGACAACGTGCTTGGGTCGACTGATCCTAATTTCTTTAGGATAAACAAAGCATTTCTGCGTTCCTTGAATATCTTTCGTGAGGGATTGCCTCCTTTTGATGCCGCTACCTTGGAAGAGGTTCGACTTGTCAAATTGTCGCCACCAGTCGACCCGTCTACAGGTCGACTAATTGGGCCTAACTCTTGGTCATTGCCCAAATTTATAACTCCAGTCGATACCCGTCCACTGGGCCCTGAAGTTAGCAACCCCGTGGATGTCTTTGAATTTCTCTGCATGGTGGCCTAATATCCCACCACACTTGAAATTCGTAGTAGGTACTTATTACGATGATTTTATCCGCTATTAAAAAACACGTCCGTTCCATTCGAGGTTGAATAGAGAGTCTTTGCAGTATCTCTCGGAGTGGACTCTAGGATGCGGTTTAGGGGTGAACCCTGGTAAGACGGAGTTGGTACTGTGCACCAGGAGCAGAAAGGTTATCGGGTACAAGTCTCCTGAATTCCAGGGCATAAAGTTGACGCTCTCGAAATCAGCAAGGTACCTAGGAGTTATTTTGGACTCCAGGCTGAACTGGATGCAGAATACTGCGGATCGCATTAAGAGGGCCTATGCGGCACTATACTCGTGTAAAAAATTGGTCGGGCAGAGATGGGGAATGAGGCCTTCTCTTTTTGGCTGGCTTTATAACGCGGTTGTAAGACCTGTGGCCACCTATGGCTGTCATGTTTGGTGGACAATCGTGAGACACCAAAATCATATATCGAGAATAAATAGGGTAAATAGGACTGCACTCATCTATATGACAGGTGCCATGAGGACCACAGCCACTGCCGCTCTGAAGGTACTGATGGGATTTATCCCACTCTATTTACACGTAAGGAAGACGGCTGAACTGACACTTCTCAGACTTAGAAGCTTGAACACGCTGGGGAGGACAGCCTGCAGGCATACTGAAATTCTGGCCGGACAATTTTAATCCTCGATGGATTAATTGAGTTTTTAAAAAGATCAAGGAGATAAAATCTCCTTTTTAATCTTTTTTATGGAGCTTTTGCTCTCTTTTAGTTTCACCGATAAATGGTCCTAACTTTTTCAAAGAGCTCAACCCCGAATGAGCTGACCAAATAAAACACGTTTGCGTCGTTTGATAATCTGATCAAGACTAAAGTTTATTCATTATTGTAAAACTATATATACTTAACAATCAGAAATATGATTATAGGGAATAGGAATCTTAGTTCTTTGTTCCCTTTGTTGTAAATCTTTATTGACCGGAAACATGAACGGTTTTAATTGCCTTGGTAATAAGAATGCTATATTAATTTAATATCATCGATCATGTAATTGATTGTGAAATATGACTATTGCGGTATGCAACATGAGTCATCACTTTATTCTATTAAAGGAAAGGTAGTTTATGCTGGGTTATAACACCCCCGGACGAAGACTCTTGCCCGTGGTCCAAAGGAACTAAGGGGAAGGGTACATTGACCGCTACTTTTATATTATTTGCTTTTGCTTTATATTTAATGTATACATATAATGCTACACTAATTATGATTACAAAAATTAACATATATAGGGTGTAGTTCGTTAATTTCTGTTTAAATTTGAGTTCTGTTATAAATTTAGTATTTTTTAAGTGATTGTATTTTATTTCTTCTAGGGATTCATGGGTATTATTTAACATTTCAATATTTCTAATAGGATTTGGAATAATTAACATATTTTGATACATTCTTTTGTCGTACCATTTATCCAATTCTATTTGACAATTTTGTATATGCATTAAATGGTTTCCAAATAGTTTTAGTGGGTATTTATTACATGTATGATTAACTGTTTGATTTACATTTATTGTGATTATAATGTTAAGACCAATTTCTATTATTTCTGTTTTATCGTTTTTTACATAGTGACACTTCATCAGTTTATAATTGAATAGATTAGAGATACATTCATCTTGAATTTCTTTTAGATTTTTTATTTCATTTACATCGTAATATATTTGATTGTTTCTTGTGATAAACAATTTATTTTTAATATCTATTTCCATTTTATTTTTATTCGGTATTGGTTGGATATAAATTTCTTGAAATTCTTTGGTATTATATTGGGGTATTTCTAAAATAAAAACTATATTACTTTTATATATAGCTAAATGCATTTTAATTTCTTTCATTGTATCCAATGTAATGTTATATAATGTAATTTCTTCATCACTTAATATATCTCGAGTTAATATTTTTAATTTAGATGCGAGAATTAAATCTCTAACTTTATCTAATAATTTGCTCATGTGATCAATTTGATATTTTAATCTATAAATTTTATTGGTTTTTGCTGTATTATTTATTATTGAGTCTATACCAGTAATAGTTTTAATTAAGAGTTTCGTTTGTTCATTATATAATTTTGACAAATTTCCTAATTGATTGTCAAATTGATTATTAATTTGTATCTGGTTATTACTTTGAGTTATTACATTATGTCCGTTTGTTTCTAAAATTCGTAGTTTTTCTTCAATTTCTTCTCTATCATTATTATCCATTGTTCCGTAAAGATATTTTAATCCAGTTCCAAGTATATTAATTAAACCTCTTCTGGTTCTTGTTTGATGGGGAATAATGCTTCTGAGTCGTAAATCTACATGTTGTATTTCGTGGGATAAGTATAAATCATTAAGATGTGAGGCATCTTCCTTTAGTTCATCCAAATAGTTCAAATATCTTGTTGTATTAAAAATGTGTAGGATTTTTGTATAATTTTCTATTAAATATCTTTCTTTAAGTTGAACAATTGTATATCCGTTTCCTTCATTCAAATCAATTATTTCGAGTTTCTGTGCTACCAAGAAAATCGCCAGTAAGGACTTCCAAAGACCTGGAAAGACATTTTCTTTTAATGAACTGGTCTTTATGAAGGATTTTATTTCGATTATCTAATTTATATTTTTTATCCTCAATTTGTCTTGTTTCTAATTTCTTTACTTTAGTTTCTGTTTTATGGAGGATGTTTGTTTTTCCAAATTTCGGGTTAATATCCTCGTCTTTTCTATCCTTGTTCCTGTAATCTAACATTTTTTCTTTTGTTCTTTCAATTTCTTTATAAATTTCTTTGATTTCAATATCATTATTATAAAAATGTAAATCAATTGGTTTATATCTCGTACAGAGATGAATTGTATTATTATATGCTTGTAATGCTTGTAAAGGTAAATCATAATTGTACGCGATGTCATTATTTTCTTCCCTAACTTTTAGAATTCTAATGTTTTCGTTAAGGCTACTATGAAAACGTTCTATATCTGAATTACCTGTATGTCTATGAGGGGTTGTGAAGTGATGTTCAATGTTATTATCTTGGAGATGTCCAATAAAAACAGGGTTAGAAAATGTTGGGTCGTTATCCATAGTTATTTTTTCTGGTTTTTTTCATAATAAGCTTAAAGCTTTCACAGCTTGTAATGGTGTCTTATCGATTAACTCATCCATTGCTGCATACTTGGTAAATTTATCAATCATCGTAAGATAGAATATTTGACTGTTTAAATACCATATGTCTATGTGGTAGTGTATATATGGCCCACTTGGTGTTTCTGTCTTTTCAAAGGGTAATTTAATGGGGTTTCTTTCTATTTTAAAGTTACATATAATACAATTATTAATAATCTTCGTGATTTCCTTCTTCATATTTGGATAATAATATTTCTTTTTTAATTCTAGATATGTTTTATCGATTCCAGGGTGATTATTTTCAAACCTGTGATGTCTATTAATAATTTCCATTAGTTTTTCATATTCAACATCCTCTAACATGATTGTAGTCGCAATAATCTCAAATTGTTTCGTATTTAACGGGTTTTCTTTTATCATTTTATATTCCGATTGAAGTTTCAAATAAATTTCTTTATCCATACAATATAATGCAGAAAGATTATATTCCATTGCATTATTTATTATCCGGGTTACCAACTCATCGTCAAAATTTTCATAAGAATACGTAGTTCTATCTTTATCAAATATCCTTTCTTTTATTGTTTCATTATTGTTATTTTTAATTATTATTATTTGATTTCTATAATATTGGGTAGGTTTTTCTGATATCTTGAAAAAATTATGATCATCATCATTCGCGCTGTGTACCGTTGGTACCGGTGAAGATGGTCTTTCTATTGTTACGTTTATCAATAACACTTTACCATTTTCTTGTTTCACTTGATCTTTTGTCAACTTATGTTGATTTCTATACACGCTCACAAAAAATTGCTTCTGTAACATATACTCCCAAACATATTTTGCTTCAAGCATATACATTTTTGGCTATTGCCCAAACATTTATATGTTTGATCTCTTCCAATATATAATATGTTTGAAAGCATATTGGTCTAAACAATATATGTTTGGGTAGTCAATTTCCAAACATTTTGTATTTTTGCATCCAAATTCAATAATGTTGTCTTCCAAAAAACAATATGTTATTATGTGACCATATAATATGTTTGGAAGCATTTTGCACCCAAAAATATGCTTAAAAAAATTCTCCCAAACAATATTGTGCTCAAAATTTTATTTATTTATTTATTTATATATTTACAATCATAATGAATTATGAAAATAAACAGGTAATATAGGTGCTAACAACATAGGTTTTCGACCTGAATGCTCAAAATTTTGTTTCTGCCCAATTGTATATTCCCCCACATCTTTCTCACTTCCACGAGATTTTTTAGTTCTTAGCACCTTTTTCTGTAATACAAACATTGTAGAAGAAATTATTCAATTGTATGATTTTTTTTTATTTTAATTTTACCTTTTGCCGGACGGGGATTCGAACAGCGGACCACACAGTTTGTAAGGATCAAAGAAGTAGCTGATCAATTGCCCAAGGAAAAATAAAATGTTAATTTTGTAATAACAAGCAACAACCACCAACTTAATTCAATATCGCTCCCTGTTAAATAGCGCTCCAAGCTACTAAACACATATATGTTTATAGGCTATTTCTAAATTAATATATGTTTGCATCCAAGCATATTATATTTAAAAACATTTTATGTCCCAAACATAATATGTTCTAACATATTAACATATATGTCCCAAACATGTTATGCTAGTTTATGAACATTATATGCTTGCACTCAAAAATATTGTGTTTAAAAATTTGTTTTCCAAACATATAATGTTTATAGCCAAACATATGAAAAACAGTCTTTTTCATCCGTGTAGTGACTGTACAACGAATTCGGTTGTCTATATATTTTTTCACACAATTCACAAGGGAAATTATTTCTATTTAGATGTTCTTGTAAGTGTCTTTGAAGTAAATATTTTCTCGAGTAGATTTTATTGCATATTTCACATTTAAATTCCTTTCCGGAAGTAAATATATTGACTTCTTTAATTCTAGAAAGAGCATCAGCCACTCTGTTTTCTTTTCCTTCTACTTGTTTAATGTTAAATTCATATTCATTTAATTTAATTTTCCAACGTATTAATTTCGAATTTGGTTCTTTAAGGTTCGCGAGCCAAATTAGTGATTTATGATCAGTTTTTAATTCGAATTTCCTTCCATAAAGATAGTGGCGGAATTGCTTTACTGCCCAAACGATTGCTAACAATTCTTTTTCTACAGTAGAATAATTAATTACGTGTTTATTTAAAGTACGTGATGCAAATGCTATTGGTCCATCTTGTTGAGATAATACTGCACCTAATGCATAATTACTTGCGTCTGTGGTCAATGTGAAAAGTTTTTCAAAATCAGGATACCTAAGTACCATGTCTGACATTAGTATCTGTCGTAATTTATTGAACGAGTTGACATAATCAGTATCTTTTACATTAATCACCGCGTCCTTTTTTAGTCTCATTGTCATTGGTTTTGCTATCCTTGCGTAGCTGGGGATAAATTTCCTATAATAACCTGTTAGTCCTAAAAAACTTTGAATCTGCTTTATAGTTTTGGGGATAGGAAATTCTTTAATACACTTTATCTTGTTCGGGTTGGGTTTGACACCGTTATTGGTAACTACATATCCTAAAAATTCAGTTTCCTTTTTCAAAAAATCCGATTTATTCAAAGATACTTTTAAATTTGCTACCTGTAATGTTTCCAAAATTTTTCCTAAGTTATCTATATGTTCTTGCAACGATGTGGAGAATATCAAAATATCATCCATGTATACCACACATATTTTATTAATGTGTTCCCTAAGAACATTATTCATCATTCTTTGGAAAGTCGCAGGGGCATTTTTTAATCCGAATGGCATTCTAATGAATTCAAAATGTCCATTAGAAGTGGAGAATGCGGTTTTTTCTCTGTCTTCTGGATTTACTTCAATTTGGTAAAATCCCTTAGTAAGATCTAGAGTTGAAAAATAGTTAGCTCGACCTAATTTGTCTAAAATGTCATCTATTATTGGAATTGGGTATTTGTCGTCTTCAGTAATTGCATTTAATTTCCTATAGTCTATGACTATTCTCCATTCTCTATTTCCTATTTTATCCTCTTTTTTAGGGACTATCCATATAGGAGAATTATACGGTGATGAGCTATGTCTTATAATTCCTTGTTGAAGCATTTCTGACATTTGTCTATCTACCTCTTTAGAATGTATTGATGGGTATCTATATGATTTAGTGTAAACGGGTCCTTTATCTCCTGTCTCAATTTTATGTTTTACTTCATTTGTAAAGCTGAGGTCATCTCCAGGATGATAAAATGCATTTTCATATTTATTAATCAATTTCTTTAATTCAAGTTTTTCTTCCGTGTTTAAATGATCTGTACGTAATTGGTCTGTTATTCCCAACACGTTTAGATTATATAATTCCGTCAATCCATCAATTGGATTAAATTCTGTCTCTTTATCTCCCTCAAAGTACATTTTATACCTTTGAGCATTAATTATTATTTCTCGTATTTCGTAATCAATTTTTGAGTTATTTTCTCTTAACGTCTGGTTTCCTAAAATTCCGTCAAAAAATTTGTGGAATTTATATAGTCTGAATGTCGTGTCTGTCTTTAAATTAATCTGTATCGTACCTTTAGGAAAATACGCATTCCGATTAGTCTTAATGACACCTGCTGCCGTCTGTATAATTATAGGAGGATATATATTCTTTATATACTGGGGTGGACAATGGTTCTCGCATAATAAGTTTTCTGTCGAACCGGTATCTATTAAAAGTCGAGTTTTTCTTAGTTTTCCTCTAAGCAGGATATAGGGAAGTCCGGTGGTTCTTCCGTCTGAACAAACCGAAAATTTTCCGACTTAATATCGACTTGATCACATTCACTTGTATTATATTCCTCATATTCATTACAGTAATCATATTCATTGGACACATTACAATTATCATTGTTACTTTTACTATAATAATAATTATCGTTATTTTTCTTACCAAATCCTTTTTGTTGGTGATGTGTTTGATATCTTGTTTGTTGGGATGTGTCCACATCCATTGGCTCTGGCTTCTGTCTATATTGTTGATGTTGCTGGTGTCTGAAAGGTTGTTGTTGCTGTGGTTTGAAGGCTTGTTGCTGTTGTGGTTTGAAGGCTTGTTGCTGTTGGGGTCTGAAGGGTTGTTGCTGTTTTAATTGTTGTTGTTTGAATTGTTGCTGTTGTTGTTGTGGTCTAAATGGTTGTTGTGTTGGTTTATTTTTCTCCTGGTTAAGGAATCCTGCTGAGCTTAACTCGAACAAGGCCTCTTAGGTTTTAAGGCACATAACACTGTCCTCATATGAATGGGAAGACGGGTAGTAAACGTTTGTAAGGCGACTTGGATGTTGCCGCTAACTTCGTTTACTCTATTTTCTTGGCGACATTTTTGGTTTAAAATTGCTAATTTGTGTTGGATGAAATTGTAGAAATCTATCACTGCTCCTTTGAATTGGGCTCCTCTCAATTCTTGATAGAGTTGTTCTACTGTTGAAAATCCACCAAAATTTGTGTTTATCATCGCTTTAATGTCTGTCCATACCGTTAGGTGAGGATGGATCTCCATGGCTCTTCTTGCCTTTCCAGTTAGTTTAGACTTTACAATGTTCATACACATTCTTTGTGCTTGCTCATTATATAGCATTAATGTAGGGATAATATCATCTACATTTGTTATGAAGGAAGTTAAATCTTCCTTTTTTCCATCAAACTCTCTTAACTTTTCAATGTATGTTAGAGGATTGATGTCTAGGGTTCTTAGGCCAACACTATTTGCTGCTGCGCCCAGGGCTGCATTTCCTGATTGTACTGGAGGATTCATTTTGCACAAGGTTAAGTTTTTTAAGTGTTAGTTATATTTTATTATATATCCTTTTACACAAGGTTAAGTGTTTATTTTATTCTTTTACACAGAATAAAATATTTTACTTTATTGTAATCTTTTTCCACAGGGTTAAGTTTTTAAGTGTTAATTATTATTTATTATATATCCTTTTACACAAGGTTAAGTTTTTATTTTATTCTTTTACACAGAATAAAATCTTTTACTTTATTGTAATCTTTTTCCACAGGATTATCTTACTTAACAAAATTTTTCTTACTCTATAGTAATCCTTTTGCACAGGATTATCTTATTTTATTTTCTTTTATACAAAACAAAATCTTTTAATTTGTTTGTATCCTTTTGCACAGGATTATTGTTTTTTTTCTGTCCGTAGGACGTTTCTCGGATACCAATACGAATTGGTATCCTACCGACTGCGCCAATTTTAATCCTCGATGGATTAATTGAGTTTTTAAAAAAGATCAAGGAGATAAAATCTCCTTTTTAATCTTTTTTATGGAGCTTTTGCTCTCTTTCAGTTTCACCGATAAATGGTCCTAACTTTTTCAAAGAGCTCAACCCCGAATGAGCTGACCAAATAAAACACGTTTGCGTCGTTTGATAATCTGATCAAGACTAAAGTTTATTCATTATTGTAAAACTATATATACTTAACAATCAGAAATATGATTATAGGGAATAGGAATCTTAGTTCTTTGTTCCCTTTGTTGTAAATCTTTATTGACCGGAAACATGAACGGTTTTAATTGCCTTGGTAATAAGAATGCTATATTAATTTAATATCATCGATCATGTAATTGATTGTGAAATATGACTATTGCGGTATGCAACATGAGTCATCACTTTATTCTATTAATGGAAAGGTAGTTTATGCTGGGTTATAACACGCACAGTATAGAGAGACGGACCATATGGCCACGGAGCATGTTTATCATCACAAACCGACATACATTATACCAAGTTTGGAAGAGTGGGAAGACAGGAGGATACCCTTCGGAACCCTGAACATGTATACGGACGGATCAAAGATGGAGGAAGGAACGGGCAGCGGAATCTATTGTAGTGAACTAGCAATAAGGGTGTCTTACACGCTGGATAGTGATTGCAGTATTTTTCAGGCTGAGATTTCTGCGATCACGAAGGTTGCTGAGTCGCTGTTGATGAGGCCGTTATTCAGAAGCGATATCAGCTTCTTCATCGACAGTCAGGCAGCTATAAAGGCATTGTGCAGTGCTGACATAAGCTCTAGGGTAGTCAGCCGCTGTCGTCGAGAACTCAAGGTTCTCACTGAACAGCATAATATAACTCTGTGCTGGGTACCTGTGCACTATGGGATAATAGGAAATGAGAAAGCGGATGTGCTGGCTAAGGAGGGTGCTCGTGGAACGAACAACGTCCTAGCGGGCGTTTTTCACCCACTATCTTCTTATCATTACAGGATAGAGGTTAAATATGATGAGCAATGGCGAATACGCTGGGTCTCTTCGGATGGTTGAGAGCAACCCAAGTTGATATGGGATGAAAAGAAACGAAGGAACTGTGAAATTTTGTTGTCGATGAACAGAGAGGAATTACGGCCATTGATTGGTATCATAACAGGACACAACACACTTGGGAAACACATGGTAAGAATAGGACTTAAAGACGATGATATCTGTAGATGGTGCCTGGACCCGGAAGTTACGGAGGACTCGTACCACTTCCTGTGTCAGTGCCCAGCTTTATCCTTTAGAAGAAACAAGATACTGGGCTCCTTTTTCTTTCAGACTCTCACTGATCTACGGGAGTGCAGCTTAAGGAACATACTTGCATTCATCAGGGCCTCTGGTTGGTTATTCTGAGATTTCTTTCAAAGAGAACGAGCAGGTGGAAGCGGCCGCATCGGAAGAAGAAAGATTGAAAAATCACATCGAGGGATCACAATGGACCTATACTGGTCTAAGTGGGCATCAATATAAGAACATTGATGTCACCCTCTACAGCCTAACCTAACCTAATCTCCAGAATTTACAAAGTATCATCACTATAATTGCAAATATTATATTGTTTTGCCATTGTCTCTGTCTTTGATTGGCTCAAATTTTAATAGACGATTTCAATGTGAGGAAAATTTGGAAAGGAATTGTTACTAAAATTAAATTACCGAGTTCCTTAATGCACCTTTTTATGCTAAAAGACTACAACTGCAAAAGAAGATTATAAATCTGCAACCTGGACCTAAGAACTCGATATTCCATGCAGGTAATGTTTAACAAACACAGGAAACATGCGCAAGGTCTACGCATCCATAAAGAAAATTGGTGGTAACAACATCAGAAATACGGAAATAATTAAAGACAGCGATGGCAACATTCTAACATCGCCAATGTCACAACTCAGTCGGTGGCGGGAATACTATATTGAACAACAGCGAACCCTTGACAGCAGTACATGACAGCTTCAACACCATATACAAAACGAAATATTGGACATCTCAATCGAGCCTCCAATCGAGCAAATGCTATTGGTCCATCTTGTTGAGATAATACTGCACCTAATGCATAATTACTTGCGTCTGTGGTCAATGTGAAAAGTTTTTCAAAATCAGGATACCTAAGTACCATGTCTGACATTAGTATCTGTCGTAATTTATTGAACGAGTTGACATAATCAGTATCTTTTACATTAATCACCGCGTCCTTTTTTAGTCTCATTGTCATTGGTTTTGCTATCCTTGCGTAGCTGGGGATAAATTTCCTATAATAACCTGTTAGTCCTAAAAAACTTTGAATCTGCTTTATAGTTTTGGGGATAGGAAATTCTTTAATACACTTTATCTTGTTCGGGTTGGGTTTGACACCGTTATTGGTAACTACATATCCTAAAAATTCAGTTTCCTTTTTCAAAAAATCCGATTTATTCAAAGATACTTTTAAATTTGCTACCTGTAATGTTTCCAAAATTTTTCCTAAGTTATCTATATGTTCTGGCAACGATGTGGAGAATATCAAAATATCATCCATGTATACCACACATATTTTATTAATGTGTTCCCTAAGAACATTATTCATCATTCTTTGGAAAGTCGCAGGGGCATTTTTTAATCCGAATGGCATTCTAATGAATTTAAAATGTCCATTAGAAGTGGAGAATGCGGTTTTTTCTCTGTCTTCTGGATTTACTTCAATTTGGTAAAATCCCTTAGTAAGATCTAGAGTTGAAAAATAGTTAGCTCGACCTAATTTGTCTAAAATGTCATCTATTATTGGAATTGGGTATTTGTCGTCTTCAGTAATTGCATTTAATTTCCTATAGTCTATGACTATTCTCCATTCTCTATTTCCTATTTTATCCTCTTTTTTAGGGACTATCCATATAGGAGAATTATACGGTGATGAGCTATGTCTTATAATTCCTTGTTGAAGCATTTCTGACATTTGTCTATCTACCTCTTTAGAATGTATTGATGGGTATCTATATGATTTAGTGTAAACGGGTCCTTTATCTCCTGTCTCAATTTTATGTTTTACTTCATTTGTAAAGCTGAGGTCATCTCCAGGATGATAAAATGCATTTTCATATTTATAAATCAATTTCTTTAATTCAAGTTTTTCTTCCGTGTTTAAATGATCTGTACGTAATTGGTCTGTTATTCCCAACACGTTTAGATTATATAATTCCGTCAATCCATCAATTGGATTAAATTCTGTCTCTTTATCTCCCTCAAAGTACATTTTATACCTTTGAGTATTAATTATTATTTCTCGTATTTCGTAATCAATTTTTGAGTTATTTTCTCTTAACGTCTGGTTTCCTAAAATTCCGTCAAAAAATTTGTGGAATTTATATAGTCTGAATGTCGTGTCTGTCTTTAAATTAATCTGTATCGTACCTTTAGGAAAATACGCATTCCGATTAGTCTTAATGACACCTGCTGCCGTCTGTATAATTATAGGAGGATATATATTCTTTATATACTGGGGTGGACAATGGTTCTCGCATAATAAGTTTTCTGTCGAACCGGTATCTATTAAAAGTCGAGTTTTTCTTAGTTTTCCTCTAAGCAGGATATAGGGAAGTCCGGTGGTTCTTCCGTCTGAACAAACCGAAAATTTTCCGACTTAATATCGACTTGATCACATTCACTTGTATTATATTCCTCATATTCATTACAGTAATCATATTCATTGGACACATTACAATTATCATTGTTACTTTTACTATAATAATAATTATCGTTATTTTTCTTACCAAATCCTTTTTGTTTGTGATGTGTTTGATATCTTGTTTGTTGGGATGTGTCCACATCCATTGGCTCTGGCTTCTGTCTATATTGTTGATGTTGCTGGTGTCTGAAAGGTTGTTGTTGCTGTGGTTTGAAGGCTTGTTGCTGTTGTGGTTTGAAGGCTTGTTGCTGTTGGGGTCTGAAGGGTTGTTGCTGTTTTAATTGTTGTTGTTTGAATTGTTGCTGTTGTTGTTGTGGTCTAAATGGTTGTTGTGTTGGTTTATTTTTCTCCTGGTTAAGGAATCCTGCTGAGCTTAACTCGAACAAGGCCTCTTAGGTTTTAAGGCACATAACACTGTCCTCATATGAATGGGAAGACGGGTAGTAAACGTTTGTAAGGCGACTTGGATGTTGCCGCTAACTTCGTTTACTCTATTTTCTTGGCCACATTTTTGGTTTAAAATTGCTAATTTGTGTTGGATGAAATTGTAGAAATCTATCACTGCTCCTTTGAATTGGGCTCCTCTCAATTCTTGATAGAGTTGTTCTACTGTTGAAAATCCACCAAAATTTGTGTTTATCATCGCTTTAATGTCTGTCCATACCGTTAGGTGAGGATGGATCTCCATGGCTCTTCTTGCCTTTCCAGTTAGTTTAGACTTTACAATGTTCATACACATTCTTTGTGCTTGCTCATTAGATAGCATTAATGTAGGGATAATATCATCTACATTTGTTATGAAGGAAGTTAAATCTTCCTTTTTTCCATCAAACTCTCTTAACTTTTCAATGTATGTTAGAGGATTGATGTCTAGGGTTCTTAGGCCAACACTATTTGCTGCTGCGCCCAGGGCTGCATTTCCTGATTGTACTGGAGGATTCATTTTGCACAAGGTTAAGTTTTTTAAGTGTTAGTTATATTTTATTATATATCCTTTTACACAAGGTTAAGTGTTTATTTTATTCTTTTGCACAGAATAAAATATTTTACTTTATTGTAATCTTTTTCCACAGGGTTAAGTTTTTAAGTGTTAATTATTATTTATTATATATCCTTTTACACAAGGTTAAGTTTTTATTTTATTATTTTACACAGAATAAAATCTTTTACTTTATTGTAATCTTTTTCCACAGGATTATCTTACTTAACAAAATTTTTCTTACTCTATAGTAATCCTTTTGCACAGGATTATCTTATTTTATTTTCTTTTATACAAAACAAAATCTTTTAATTTGTTTGTATCCTTTTGCACAGGATTATTGTTTTTTTTCTGTCCGTAGGACGTTTCTCGGATACCAATACGAATTGGTATCCTACCGACTGCGCCAATTTTAATCCTCGATGGATTAATTGAGTTTTTAAAAAAGATCAAGGAGATAAAATCTCCTTTTTAATCTTTTTTATGGAGCTTTTGCTCTCTTTCAGTTTCACCGATAAATGGTCCTAACTTTTTCAAAGAGCTCAACCCCGAATGAGCTGACCAAATAAAACACGTTTGCGTCGTTTGATAATCTGATCAAGACTAAAGTTTATTCATTATTGTAAAACTATATATACTTAACAATCAGAAATATGATTATAGGGAATAGGAATCTTAGTTCTTTGTTCCCTTTGTTGTAAATCTTTATTGACCGGAAACATGAACGGTTTTAATTGCCTTGGTAATAAGAATGCTATATTAATTTAATATCATCGATCATGTAATTGATTGTGAAATATGACTATTGCGGTATGCAACATGAGTCATCACTTTATTCTATTAATGGAAAGGTAGTTTATGCTGGGTTATAACACGGACAGTATAGAGAGACGGACCATATGGCCACGGAGCATGTTTATCATCACAAACCGACATACATTATACCAAGTATGGAAGAGTGGGAAGACAGGAGGATACCCTTCGGAACCCTGAACATGTATACGGACGGATCAAAGATGGAGGAAGGAACGGGCAGCGGAATCTATTGTAGTGAACTAGCAATAAGGGTGTCTTACACGCTGGATAGTGATTGCAGTATTTTTCAGGCTGAGATTTCTGCGATCACGAAGGTTGCTGAGTCGCTGTTGATGAGGCCGTTATTCAGAAGCGATATCAGCTTCTTCATCGACAGTCAGGCAGCTATAAAGGCATTGTGCAGTGCTGACATAAGGTCTAGGGTAGTCAGCCGCTGTCGTCGAGAACTCAAGGTTCTCACTGAACAGCATAATATAACTCTGTGCTGGGTACCTGTGCACTATGGGATAATAGGAAATGAGAAAGCGGATGTGCTGGCTAAGGAGGGTGCTCGTGGAACGAACAACGTCCTAGCGGGCGTTTTTCATCCACTATCTTCTTATCATTACAGGATAGAGGTTAAATATGATGAGCAATGGCGAATACGCTGGGTCTCTTCGGATGGTTGAGAGCAACCCAAGTTGATATGGGATGAAAAGAAACGAAGGAACTGTGAAATTTTGTTGTCGATGAACAGAGAGGAATTACGGCCATTGATTGGTATCATAACAGGACACAACACACTTGGGAAACACATGGTAAGAATAGGACTTAAAGACGATGATATCTGTAGATGGTGCCTGGACCCGGAAGTTACGGAGGACTCGTACCACTTCCTGTGTCAGTGCCCAGCTTTATCCTTTAGAAGAAACAAGATACTGGGCTCCTTTTTCTTTCAGACTCTCACTGATCTACGGGAGTGCAGCTTAAGGAACATACTTGCATTCATCAGGGCCTCTGGTTGGTTATTCTGAGATTTCTTTCAAAGAGAACGAGCAGGTGGAAGCGGCCGCATCGGAAGAAGAAAGATTGAAAAATCACATCGAGGGATCACAATGGACCTATACTGGTCTAAGTGGGCATCAATATAAGAACATTGATGTCACCCTCTACAGCCTAACCTAACCTAATCTCCAGAATTTACAAAGTATCATCACTATAATTGCAAATATTATATTGTTTTGCCATTGTCTCTGTCTTTGATTGGCTCAAATTTTAATAGACGATTTCAATGTGAGGAAAATTTGGAAAGGAATTGTTACTAAAATTAAATTACCGAGTTCCTTAATGCACCTTTTTATGCTAAAAGACTACAACTGCAAAAGAAGATTATAAATCTGCAACCTGGACCTAAGAACTCGATATTCCATGCAGGTAATGTTTAACAAACACAGGAAACATGCGCAAGGTCTACGCATCCATAAAGAAAATTGGTGGTAACAACATCAGAAATACGGAAATAATTAAAGACAGCGATGGCAACATTCTAACATCGCCAATGTCACAACTCAGTCGGTGGCGGGAATACTATATTGAACAACAGCGAACCCTTGACAGCAGTACATGACAGCTTCAACACCATATACAAAACGAAATATTGGACATCTCAATCGAGCCTCCAACGACTGCAGAAATCGAAACCGCGCTACTACAGCTCAAGAATGGGAAATCCGCAGGTCCCGATGATATCCCTGCCGAGCTCCTTAAGTATGGAGCATCGACATTAGCCCAGCCACTTTACAGGGTAATTAGAACTGCGTGGGTCACAAACAATATACCAAAACAATGGAAGGAAGGAGTAGTAATAACAATCCCCAAAAAAGGAGATTTGCGCGAGTGTAAAAATTGGAGGGGAATAACCTTACTAAACTCCATAGCCAAGCTCATGGCAACGCTGCTACTCAACCGCATCACCCCCGCCGTGGAAAGCATACTTCGAAAGGAACAAGCGGGTTTCAGACAGGGTAGATCTTGCTCAGACCACATAAACACCCTGCGGGTTATCATAGAACAATCAAGAGAGTTCAACTCCCCATTATATCTTCTGTTTGTCGACTTCGAACGCGCCTTCGACACTGTATCAAGGGAGGCACTCTGGGAAACACTAGCGGAAAAGGGTTTCCCGGAAAAAATAATATCACTTATACAAGAACTCTATAACTCTTCTGAGAGTAGGGTACGGTTCAACAACGCCGAAAGCCTGCCTTTCACACTCACCAGCGGAGTCAGACAGGGCTGCATGCTCTCGCCAATATTATTCTTGCTCCTGCTAGATAAAGTGATGGAACAAACAAACACAGAAGCTCCAAATGGGATAAAACGGAATATGACAGAGCGTCTAAACGATATCGACTACGCAGATGATATCTGTCTGATGGCACATCGATTCATCGACATTCAAGATAAACTAAAAAAGTTATCAATAAATGCTGCTAAAATCGGCCTGAAAATTAACACAAGGAAGACCAAAATTATGAGGATAAACTCAAACGTGGCCTCAACCCTAAAACTAAATGGCCCCATCATCGAAGAAACAGAGTCTTTCAACTATCTGGGAAGTGTCATCACCAAAGACGGGGGTACGGATGATGACATAATTTCGCGTATAAACAAAGCAAGAAGTGCTTTTTACTCCCTGCACAAAGTATGGCGCAACAATAGGATCAGCAGGAAAACCAAACTCCGCATTTTCGACTGTAGTGTCAAATCAGTCCTATTATACGGTTCCACTACATGGGGATTAACCCCATCAAATATAAATAAACTGCAGACCTTTGTCAACCGGTGCCTGCGTAGAATATTATGTATTTATTGGCCAAACACAATTAGCAACACCGATCTTCATAACATAACCAACAGCAACAAAGTTGAGTATGACATAAAAAAACGCAAATGGACTTGGATCGGCCACATACTTAGGAGAAACGACAACGATATCACTAAATCAGCTCTGCAATGGAACCCCCAAGGACAAAGAAGACCGGGAAGACCAAGAAATACCTGGATGAGGTCGGTAAGACGCGAGTGCGAAAGCCAGCATATGTCGTGGAGCCAAGTAAAACACATTGCCTACGACAAAACAAAATGAAAAGATTTTGTAATAGCCCTATGTTCAGAGAACTGAACTTTTAATTATTGTGATTTGCTGTACATGTATACACGATATGTAAATAAAGGACATATATATAATGTTTAACAAAATTAACTTTTAATTGAACAAAATTAAATTCGAAATATTAGGTTTACTTTCAGAAAAAAACTTACAGGCTGCTAATTTATTGGAAATCTAGGCACATCTAAATATTAGAAGGAACATGCTGACATCGTTAATATCATAAGGAAGACAATGATTTATATAGTTTATTTTTTTAACCCTTTAGATGTTATGGATCATAATTGTATGTCCAAGTTATGTTAGAAAAAAACACACAATTAACAAAAACCAAATTCTTTAGTCTATAGCATAATTCAGAGAAATAAAATATTGAAGACTTTTTATAAGAAACACATATTTTCTTTTATTTCAAATAAAACTGAATAAGATTTTGGGGCGCAATATATACATTTTTTGATTGAAATTTATTGCCAATATCAATTATTATTTTAATTGTATCAATCAAATAGTTTATTGATTTTTTGTCACGTAATTAATTAAAATTTTAATTGGTTCAGTTAAAACTGTGATTGAATTTTATGTCAAAAACCAATCACTTTTTAATTGATTCAATCACACAATTAATTGATTCTGTGACAAAATTCAATTAAATTTTTAATTGAAAATCGAGTTGGTTTTCAATCAAAATGGGTGATTGATACTATCATTTTCATGATTGAAGACATTTCAATTAACATAAGCTGGGTTAACACTACACACCCAGATTACAAAAATCGTTTCTCAATCGAAGAATTGAAAACTTTCACATTTGAACTTATCTCAAATTTAAGAAATTGTAAAACTAAAATGGACCAGATATGTTAGAGGTTGTAACAACATTAGCTCTTAAGTCTTAAGTGATCACGTTCTAGATTGAGCGATCATACCAACATAGTTTGTTGGAATTCTCGAGGTATCCATTGCAAATTATGTTAGGTAAATTATACTCTTTCTTAGATAAACACAAAATAGATAACTGTCTAATTTACTACGGAGGAATTTGATGGGTTTCAGCAAAAAGTATAAAGTAAAAGTACAAGATGATAGAATGAAAATTGAAAACAAATGGTTTAAATGGAGTTATGATAAAAACTTAATGTGTGGTTCACTTAATGCTATAACTATCCTGAAAGAGTTGTATGGTGAGGAATTTGATTTGAACATTAAATATAATATCTTAAAAGCTGAACTAAATTTAAAAAACTAAAACAAAATAAAAATTTAACAAGCGTAGAATTTAGTAATGTTTCAAAAATCAATTTTAAAATATTATCTTATAATGTAAATGGTCTAAAAAATAAACGTCTTTATCCTGAATTCTTCGAGTACATTGGAGGTTTTGAAATGTTTGCATTAATGGAGACACATGTCGAAGAACACCAAATGAATGGTTGGTCCAAATATTTCAATGACTATAATTTAAAATGGCACAAAGCAGAAAGGTCAAATAACTATGGAAGAGCAAGTGGAGGATTAGTATGTGGAATTAAAAAAGATCTTCAAGAAAGAGGAATTAGACATTGTTTCATGTGTGAAAGCGGGTCGAATTTAATTAAAATAATAGCTCCAGAATCAAACTTTACATTTTTTCCGTTTTATATACGAGGTGAAAATTGGCCCAATGAACTCGAGAGAATGAAGGAAATAGTCAAAAAGATAGAAGGAGACCCCATAATATAGGAGATGAGGAAGGCCAGTTTACATACGTAAGCACGAATGGGAATTCAGTCAACGATTTGGCAGCTATCTCATATGATGGATTGAAAATGGTAAAGAGATTCGAAGTTGAAGAAAAAATTTGGTCCGATCATCTACCCCTTAACATAGAAATCCAAGTTCAACAAACTCAAGACAGTCAAAAACAGTTAAATCTACTTCCAAAATTATTATGGAAACATGAAATCGCCGACAGATATGAAAACAGATTGAATCAAAATTTAACTCTATATAAAAGAAACAATGGTATAAATAATTTGAATGATCTATCAAAAATAGTTCAAATGTCGTCCATAAATGCAGGTAAACAAAATAAACAAAACAGATACAAAACCTGTTGGTATAACAGTCGCTGTGAAAGAGCTAGAACAAAGTCATTTAAATGCCTTAATAAGTTTAGAGAAAGTAATACACAAAATGATAGAGAAAAATATTTGGATGCAGTTAAAACATATAAGATATTATGTCGGGAGAGAAAAATAGAATACGCCAGAGAGTTACAAATAAAAATCAGCAAATCGATAGACGCAAAGGAATGGTGGAAAATCGCAAGCAAATTAGGGGTCGAGATCTAGAGATTGGTACCAACATTTCAGCTGAGGATTTCAGAGCCTATTTTAACGACTTATTAAATAAACCACAATTCGCAAATGAAGTTTCCTACGCTCTATGCTATAGAGCTAATGCAGAGTTGGACAGAGAAATTGAGGTTTCCGAAATTCGAGAAGTCTTGCGCAAAACTAAGGAAAATAAAGGTCCTGGAATCGATAGGGTGTCGTACGAGTTTTTGAAATACGCATCATATGAATTTCTTACAGAGTTGGCAAGTCAATTTAATCGAATATATGAATCAGGACAATTGGATAAAATTATGGAAGAGTCTGTAATATTCCCAATTCACAAAAAGGGCGATTTAAATACACCAAATAATTACAGAGGGATTTCGTTTATGAATACGATGGCAAAAGTATTTATGGGAGTTCTAAATAATAGGCTGAAGAAATGGGTAAACGATAACAACATATTAAATGAATTCCAAGCGGGATTCAGAACAGGATACTCGACTATAGACAACATTTACAATTTGGCCTCACTTGTGCACTACAAACTGGCAGAGAAAAAGAAAGTATATGGATTTTTTGTTGATTTCTCAGCCGCATTTGATATGATACCAAGGCAATTGCTAATCTATAAGTTACATGAAATTGGAATGCCAACTAAGATAGTTAATATAATTGAAAAACTTTATCGAACTACTAAATCCATGGTATGGACAGGGGACGAGGTTTCACAATACTTTTACACATACACAGGAGTACGACAAGGATGTTTATTGTCGCCATTATTGTTCACATTATACTTAAATGATCTTCATGATTGGTTAGAAGGAGGTCTGATGATAGATGATATAAATGTTCGAATTTTATTATACGCTGATGATATTGTCATACTAGCTGATCAAAGAGACGTGTTATAAATAATGATATCCAATCTAGAAAAATATTGTAAACAATGGAATATGGTGGTTAATTTGGATAAATCAAAAATAATGTTTTTTCGAAATGGAGGTCGGTTGTCCTCTAACGAAAAATGGAACTATATGAATCGGGAAATTGAGATAGTAAATGAGTACTGCTACCTTGGCGTGTTACTAACACCAAAAATGACATTCACCAAGCACTTAGAACTTAGGAACCAAAAGGCTAAGATTTGTATAAACGCAACATGGAAGAATCTCATTGATAAACCCCTTGTGTCGCTTATAGATAAATGGAAAATTTTCCAAAGCGTATGCAGAACTACACAATCATATGGTGCTCAAGTATGGGGATTTGGTTGGTTCGAAGAAGTAGACAAGCTACAAAGATACTTTCTAAAAAAAATATTAAAGCTACCAAAACATATACCAAATTATATATTATCTCTAGAATCTGATGTACCTGACAACCACTTTTATACATTGAAACTACATATAGATTATATTTATAATACAATATTGAAATACGGAAATACAAGGTTGCCGCATAAGCTATCAATGAAAATATGGAGCAAAAGAATTTTCTGGGCAGCAGAGTTAAATCGTTTAGCTGAAAGTGCAAATTTCCTGGTAGGAAATTGGTTAACAACTGAGGAGAATTGGAAAGCAAAATCTAATATATTCCTCAGCCATCTAAAAACTCAAAGTTATATGGAAAAGTCGGAAAGGGCCAGGGAAAGCGAAGGAAGATTTTATCGATTATTAAATCCAGACAAAGGAATAGACTATTTTAGCAACATTTGGAATATTGAAAAAATCTCAATTTTGATTAAAACCAGAGCGGATGTGTTACCGTTAAATGGAAATGACTACAGGACTCAAACAAACGTCCAATGTACGCTCTGTAATATGAGGGAAACTGAAAACTTACAACATTTCTTAGCCAGATGTCCAATGTTACAAGAGTTAAGGCGGAGATATCTAGGAAGTACATACATATCTGAAAGAGAGTTAATTTATATCTTAAATGGAGATCTCGATGATGGTTGGGAAAGATTGTTTAACTATGTGAACAATGCGTTAAAATATAGAAAGAATATAATCACAGAAAATTTCTAGATACATGTAATCCAGGAAAGCAAATATACTAAGTTGATTTATATCTATTTAACAGCAAAGTAAAGAATTCTTTATGTTAAAGACAGACAACTTTGAAAGTTATTGTCAATAATATTATATTATAATTTTGTTATCTCTAAGTCAAAATGTAATTACTAACAATGAATTGTAAATTTTGATGAAAACAAAATAAAATCTAATCTAATCTAACTGTCTAATTTCAGAAACTTGGCTAAATTATAAGTTTCCATAAAGAACACACAATTTTATTGCTACAGAAATGACAGGAAGGAAAGACGAGGTGGTGGAGTAATGATACTAATCAGAAGACATATTAGGCATAAGATGCTAAAACCGTTAAAAACAACTTTAATAGAAAATGTTGGAATACAGTTTATTTAGACACCGGTGAAATCGGCTGTTATTTCTCTGTGGCAAAGATAATAATCGTTAGGTTGATTTCAGCGCATATATTCGTAAATTAACAATGTCAAAGAAATAACCTCCGAGGGATTTTAATTGTTTGGCATCTATCGTACATTGGGGATGTCAAGAAACATGGGATAATTTACTTCACGACAAAATGCAAACTTCCCAATATCACGTAATATTTCCTCACAGTAGCACATTCATTACTTCAGACCCAACAAAACAATCATCAACTTTGGATATATTCTTAAGCAATATTCCTCAATATTTCCAATCTTTGAATGCAATAAATGATCTCTGCACAGAAAAAAATTTCACGAACATTTTTCCAATTAAAATCTTAATTGAGTTTTAAAAAATATTCAATTAAAAATTTAATTGAATCAACAAATTTTATAATTGAAATAAAAATCAATCACACAAATTAATAGTATCAATTAATTTTTTAATTGGATCAATTAATTTTTTAATTGACTGTCAATTAATTTTTTAATTGATACTATAATTTCTGTGATTGAAGACATTTCAATTAAAAAATTAATTGGATCAATTAATTTCGTGATTGATTCAGAAAAAAAATTTTTTGTGTGTGATTGAAGACATTTTAATTAAAAAATTAATTGGATCAATTAATTTCGTGATTGAATCAGAAAAAAAAAATTTTTGTGTGTACAAGTAAAGCATACACTAAACCAAACCAAATTCCCCAATCAATCAAAGAGTTGATTCAGATCAGAAACATTTATAAGCGAAATTAGAAGCGATATAGAGATGTAAGTTTCGCAATAAAAATTGGAATAAATTGCTCTTATCTATGGATGGAGCTTCTAGTGTCTTCTGGAAAATATCGAAAATTCTAAGAAACAGATCCAAATCAATACGAACGCTTGTAGATTGAAATACTTTTTATAATACTGAATATGAGAAATGCGAAATTTTGGCAAAAAGTTTCCTATCAAACCATACAGATTCGCCAAACCAAAGCGATATTGACACAATCAGAGAAGTTAACTATATTGTAAACTTAATAACCGCGAGCACTACTACAACCTCAGATGTCTCCACACTACACACAAAAAATTATCACCAACATTTTTTCAATTAAACATTTAACTGAATTTGGAAACGGATTCAATTAATATGTTAATTGGTTCAATTAATTATTTAATCAAATTCGAATAAAAACCAATTAAAAAATTATTGATATTTGTTACGTTTCCAAATAAAATATTAATTGATTCAATCAATTTGTTAATCAATTCGGAAATAATTTTCAATTACAAACGTGATTGAAAATGTTTCCGTTTCCAATTACACATGTGATTGATCCAATCACCTTTGTGATTGAAATTGAATAATTTTGTGCAATGGAAAGAGCGAAAATAGAACAAGAGAATGGGTATTTATAAAAAAAATGTATGATGGAGAGATCAGTCTGTGGAAGTAACTCGTAACGAACGGTTGGGTTTTTGTTTTTCGCGTAAATTGAAAAACTGTCTGCTACATTCAAAATGTGTGCATAAATATTTTGAACGCAACAACAAATCATAGCAAAGGGTTGAAATAAATACAGTGTGCAACAACAAACGGCCACGTGGTAAAGGTTTGAAAAAAATATATGACAGAACACATTTGAAATGACCTGTGTTTGTGTTTTGTTGTATTGTAAAAATGGAAAACAATCTACGTTTATTGAAGGTAAGAAATTGTGAAATGTGAATACCGTTTTCCATTGAAGCCTGTTTACATTAAACGGACTAAAATAATATATTTTTTATTCATTTCTTTTAGTGACCAATTTTATTTCGTGAAATTGACCAATCAATCCCATCAACTCCATCATTTTATCAAATATATGAAATATGTTTCCAATAAAAAAAGTGGGTACCGTATTGATCTTTTAAAATTATATTTTTTTTTTCACTCCTAGTTTTCTTAAAACCAAGAGCGGTATGGGTTTATTGGAAGATTCACCTTGAAGTTGCGAAGTAGCGTTGGCATTAAATTGCATTTTTGTTTTACTTGCCTTTTTCAATTTGAACCCAAGTAGAGAGCAGTATATCTGGTATATAAACTAATGAGCTGAATTATGTAATGGTAAACAAGTTCTTTATTTTGGATTTAAAAATATGAAAAATATCCGAAAGTAATAAAAGTATGTATTTTCCATTTAAATTTTTTTTCTATTTCCAGAATTTGCAAAGTATCATAAACATAATACCAAATATTTCATTGTTTTGCCATTATTTTTGTCTTTGATTGGATTTTTTGTCACGTAATTAATTAAAATTTTAATTGGTTCAGTTAAAACTGTGATTGAATTTTATGTCAAAAACCAATCACTTTTTTAATTGATTCAATCACACAATTAATTGATTCTGTGACAAAATTCAATTAAATTTTTAATTGAAAATCGAGTTGGTTTTCAATCAAAATGGGTGATTGATACTATCATTTTCATGATTGAAGACATTTCAATTAACATAAGCTGGGTTAACACTACACACCCAGATTACAAAAATCGTTTCTCAATCGAAGAATTGAAAACTTTCACATTTGAACTTATCTCAAATTTAAGAAATTGTAAAACTAAAATGGACCAGATATGTTAGAGGTTGTAACAACATTAGCTCTTAAGTCTTAAGTGATCACGTTCTAGATTGAGCGATCATACCAACATAGTTTGTTGGAATTCTCGAGGTATCCACTGCAAATTATGTTAGGTAAATTATACTCTTTCTTAGATAAACACAAAATAGATAACTGTCTAATTTACTACGGAGGAATTTGATGGGTTTCAGCAAAAAGTATAAAGTAAAAGTACAAGATGATAGAATGAAAATTGAAAACAAATGGTTTAAATGGAGTTATGATAAAAACTTAATGTGTGGTTCACTTAATGCTATAACTATCCTGAAAGAGTTGTATGGTGAGGAATTTGATTTGAACATTAAATATAATATCTTAAAAGCTGAACTAAATTTAAAAAACTAAAACAAAATAAAAATTTAACAAGCGTAGAATTTAGTAATGTTTCAAAAATCAATTTTAAAATATTATCTTATAATGTAAATGGTCTAAAAAATAAACGTCTTTATCCTGAATTCTTCGAGTACATTGGAGGTTTTGAAATGTTTGCATTAATGGAGACACATGTCGAAGAACACCAAATGAATGGTTGGTCCAAATATTTCAATGACTATAATTTAAAATGACAGAAAGCAGAAAGGTCAAATAACTATGGAAGAGCAAGTGGAGGATTAGTATGTGGCATTAAAAAAGATCTTCAAGAAAGAGGAATTAGACATTGTTTCATGTGTGAAAGCGGGTCGAATTTAATTAAAATAATAGCTCCAGAATCAAACTTTACATTTTTTCCGTTTTATATACGAGGTGAAAATTGGCCCAATGAATTCGAGAGAATGAAGGAAATAGTCAAAAAGATAGAAGGAGACCCCATAATATTGGCAGGAGATATGAATGTGAGAATTGGTAGGCTTCAGCAAAATCTTGAGGGATGTTGTTTGGAAACAGAGTTCACAGCAGGATTGCAAGCCAGATCGTCAAAAGACAATATTGTAAATGGGAAAGGCAAGCAATTTTTGGAGTTATGTGAAGACAATGGTCTTCTTATTTTAAACGGTAGAACCAAAGGAGATGAGGAAGGCCAGTTTACATACGTAAGCACGAATGGGAATTCAGTCAACGATTTGGCAGCTATCTCATATGATGGATTGGAAATGGTAAAGAGATTCGAAGTTGAAGAAAAAATTTGGTCCGATCATCTACCCCTTAACATAGAAAGTTCAACAAACTCAAGACAGTCAAAAACAGTTAAATCTACTTCCAAAATTATTATGGAAACATGAAATCGCCGACAGATATGAAAACAGATTGAATCAAAATTTAACTCTATGTAAAAGAAGCAATGATATAAATAATTTGAATGATCTATCAAAAATAGTTCAAATGTCGTCCATAAATGCAGGTAAACAAAATAAACAAAACAGATACAAAACCTGTTGGTATAACAGTCGCTGTGAAAGAGCTAGAACAAAGTCCTTTAAATGCCTTAATAAGTTTAGAGAAAGTAATACACAAAATGATAGAGAAAAATATTTGGATGCAGTTAAAACATATAAGATATTATGTCGGGAGAGAAAAATAGAATATGCCAGAGAGTTACAAATAAAAATCAGCAAATCGATAGACGCAAAGGAATGGTGGAAAATCGCAAGGCAAATTAGGGGTCGAGATCTAGAGATTGGTATCAACATTTCAGCTGAGGATTTCAGAGCCTATTTTAACGACTTATTAAATAAACCACAATTCGCAAATGAAGTTTCCTACGCTCTATGCTATAGAGCTAATGCAGAGTTGGACAGAGAAATTGAGGTTTCTGAAATTCGAGAAGTCTTGCGCAAAACTAAGGAAAATAAAGGTCCTGGAATCGATAGGGTGTCGTACGAGTTTTTGAAATACGCATCATATGAATTTCTTACAGAGTTGGCAAGTCAATTTAATCGAATATATGAATCACGACAATTGGATAAAATTATGGAAGAGTCTGTAATATTCCCAATTCACAAAAAGGGCGATTTAAATACACCAAATAATTACAGAGGGATTTCGTTTATGAATACGATGGCAAAAGTATTTATGGGAGTTCTAAATAATAGGCTGAAGAAATGGGTAAACGATAACAACATATTAAATGAATTCCAAGCGGGATTCAGAACAGGATACTCGACTATAGACAACATTTACAATTTGGCCTCAATTGTGCACTACAAACTGGCAGAGAAAAAGAAAGTATATGGATTTTTTGTTGATTTCTCAGCCGCATTTGATATGATACCAAGGCAATTGCTAATCTATAAGTTACATGAAATTGGAATGTCAACTAAGATAGTTAATATAATTGAAAAACTTTATCGAACTACTAAATCCATGGTATGGACAGGGGACGAGGTTTCACAATACTTTTACACATACACAGGAGTACGACAAGGATGTTTATTGTCGCCATTATTGTTCACATTATACTTAAATGATCTTCATGATTGGTTAGAAGGAGGTCTGATGATAGATGATATAAATGTTCGAATTTTATTATACGCTGATGATATTGTCATACTAGCTGATCAAAGAGACGTGTTACAAATAATGATATCCAATCTAGAAAAATATTGTAAACAATGGAATATGGTGGTTAATTTGGATAAATCAAAAATAATGGTTTTTCGAAATGGAGGTCGGTTGTCCTCTGTTTACATTTGGAATATTTTGGATATTTTTTCCCAAAGGACCGGCGGAGCACTGCTGAAGCAAAAACAAAAACAAGTGGTTGAGGCTCTGTCGCAGCATGAAAAACCAAAAGTCATTTAAGGCACAACAAAAACAAAACGCTTTCTACTAGATCATTTATATCTTAATCCACAGACTTCTTTATTTCAAATCGTACTTTCTTATAAATATTATTTCGAGAGCGATAACAATTTCAGGGAAATCCAAAAAAATTGACTGTCTAGTAGACAACTTTATGCTATCCAAGATTCTTACGAACTAACTTAAAATATATGCATGCAATAATAATAAAAACAATAACGAGTAACAGTGAATTCTTAACTAGATAAAGATAATCCCAGGACCGCAGCTAAATGGCCACATCTGCAAATAACCAGGAGACAACGTTTATCCAAAAACGGATTTCTAAGACCTTTCCATAGATGGCGTTAATTTCGTTACTCCAACAAAATATATTCTCAACCTAAACATTCCGGCCCCCTTGCAGTATTGTGCAATCCATAGCATTTCCACTTAATACTTCACATGTTCCAGTTACCCAAAGTTTATTTCATTCACAAATTCAAATCATAGACAAGTTATAGTGCACTGGAAGTTCGGTTTGAATTAAGAAGAGCAACGTCCAGAAATTATGTATCCAAAAATCGTAAATTGGGCTAATGGTCTTCCCAAGGAGCCACCACTAACTCCGTTTCGTATTATTTTAGCATATAGGTCACCCCCAAGCGAAAGGTGTACAACCCCAGAGGTATAAAATTGTGGATCAGCTAACTGTAGTCCTGGATATTCCTCGACAATCCGAGCATCTATGGACTTATTCGGAGTAACTACGGAGAATCTCCTTCGAACTTCAGCATACGTTTCAACGGTGTTGCTCCTTCCATAACCCCCTCTTAGTTGAAGATAACATTTCTGATGATTACCTATTCGTATTACTTTCTGTCCAATTCGCCGAACTAACGCCTCATCTATTATTGTTGTCTCCGCTCCTGGGTCGATTATCGCTCGTTCTTGAACATATCGATCTCCACAAATAATTTTTACAACTGCAGTGGGACGGATCATAGTGGATTCCTGAATTGTACAGGTTGGAGACAAGGTTTCCCATCTACGGCATGCTGAATTTCTAGCCAGGTTTTGGGATCTATACGGAACGACATCTTGCGACAATTTTGAGCTGAGTTGATTATTATTAGATAAGCGAAACGAATCCTTGGTATCTCCGTCTGAGCTACGGTGCCTATGGGTTCTTTTTGTGGTCGAAATGTTTCCCGTTGATAAAGAATGCTTGGACGAACTAGGTCCATTTTTATCGATGACATCGAACGAACTAGGTTCGAGTTTAGTGCAAGGATTGGACGAACTAGTTCCTACCTTATCATTGGGCTTGGACGAACGAGGTCCCAACCTTTTAATAACGCTTTTTACAACTTTAGTGGACGAACGTGGTCCAGGTTTGTGAAGCAAGGTGTGATGCATGTCGCCACATTTTCTGCATCGACCCTCACTGTTGCACGTACGCCAGGTATGATCGTGTGCTAGACATCCAGCACAATGTCGATATATAGATACAATTCGCATCCGTTCAGAATAATCCATAGACAGAAATTTATGACAAAATCTAAGAGGGTGGTCCCTTAAGCATACACGACATACAATTTTTTGCATGTTTTGTCGATTTTCCGGACGATATTTCTTTGCCTTAACCATGATTCTAAAATAAAAAAAAAGAAAACAATGTTTGGAGGTTAAAGAGGTGCATAGTTGCTAGTTTGCAGGAAGAAGAACCAGTTTCACGACTGGTCTCACTAACTGACCCCGAGCAGTCCGGATTTCGGCAACCCTGACCTTTCCGTCCACACCAGGAAACACCTTCGTTACTCTCCCTATTCTCCACTCGTTTGGGGATAAATTATCATCACGAACAACAACCATGTCATCAACCTTTAAATTCGGTTCGTCCGATTTCCATTTATTTCGTTTAATGATTTCCTTCAAGTACTCTTCCTTCCAACGAAAACACAAATGTTGATTGAGTGCCTTAACTCTTTGCCAGCGATTAACTATAGAAATGGGAGCATCATGGATCTGCGGTTCTGGCGGGGACAGTAGGGGACCACCGACTAAAAAGTGACCTGGAGTTAATGCGTCCAAACAACTCGCATCCTCCGATAAGGGACAAAGCGGTCTTGAGTTCAAACATGACTCAACCCGAGCCAATAGGGTTGAAAATTCCTCAAAAGTGTACTTCAAATTACAGGCTATTCTCCTAAAATGGTGCTTAAAAGATTTAACTCCAGCTTCCCATAGGCCCCCCATATGTGGCGCACCCGCTGGGTTAAAATGCCAATCGACCTCGTTATTGACATATGATTGAACAATTTCCGAACTAACGCTTCGAATAAAACTACGAAATTCAGACCTCAAAGCCCTTGAAGCACCAACGAAGTTGGTCCCATTGTCTGAGTACACATGCTTTGGACAACCTCGACGAGAAACGAACCTCGCAAAAGCGGCCAAAAAAGTAGCCGTCGATAAGTCGCTTACAGCTTCCAAATGTATCGCCCTCGTGGCGAAACAAACAAATACTGATACGTATCCTTTTGTTATTAAGCAGGCTCGACCTGTATAATTTTTGATATCGTAAGGCCCAGCGAAATCCACGCCCGTTCGAGTGAAGGGCCTGTCAATAAGTGTTCGAGAAATGGGTAAGGATGACATAATTTGGGTTCTTGATCTCCTCGCAAATATTGTACATACCTTGCAATTTCCTATAACATATCTTATAATATTCTTTGCCCTCGGAATCCAAAACTCCGATCGGAGAACCCTTAACATCAGTTGATTTCCTCCATGTAAGGTTATCTCATGAATGAAACACGTCAGAAGTCTAGAGAATTTGCAGTCATATGGCAAAATGACTGGGTGCCTTTCATTAAAGGGAATAAAATTTGCATTGGACAATCTACCCCCAACGCGCATTAGACCATCTTCGTCAAGGAAAGGATTCAAACTCAGTAAACTACTCGTTTTACGAAGGGGGTGACCATTGAATAGATTAAAATATTCCTCAGGAAAATATGCCTTTTGAGTAACAATGGTCAGTTTCTTCTTAACATTATGAAGCTCACTAACCGATACCTGTAGTTCTACAGTCCACGATGACCTTTTTCTAAGCATTGCGATGAATCGATAAACGTACGCCATTACTCGTAACGCCCTCGAGTATGAAGAAAATCTAAGGAGCACGTCTTCAAAATTCTTGATATAAGCAAAAAATGCCTTAATGCAGCGACCCTCCTCTTCGGTCTGAAACTCAGTTCTAGACTGCATTTGCCATTCGTTTGACGGGCCTTTCATCCAAGAAGGTCCAAACCACCATATTGCATTGTCCACAAGTTCCTGAGGCCGGACGCCTCTGCTGATAATATCCGCTGGGTTATGCTCTGATCTAACATGTCTCCAACATTCTTTTCCCACCAAATCTACAATCTTTGAAACCCTATTGGAGACAAATGTGGTCCAAGAAGACGGAGGTTTCTGAAGCCACGCAAGAACTATCGTCGAATCGCTCCAACAAAAAAACTTAGTATTCTTACTGTCCAAGCTCAAGTCCATTTTCAACGAAGACATGAGTTCCGCTAGCAAAAGTGCTCCACAGAGCTCTAACCTTGGCAACGAAATTGTCTTCAACGGGGCAACCCTCGCAATCAGCAACCTAGTTTGGACTACACCTGAGGACGATTTTGTCCTAGAATACACGCATGCTCCGTAAGCCCTTTCAGACGCATCCGCCAGAACATCGTCGACATACATCATTTTCCTCAAGATTTGTGTAGCTAAAGGCAAATCCTTCTGGACCTCAGAGGCGAGCTGCAACAAACTTCTTATAGCCAGGAAAGGTGCACAATTTACTCCAAAAGTAACTGTCTTCATTTCAAAGTCCTGTATATCAACCTTAGGGTCATCCCGAAAAATTATCCGCTGAAATCTAGTATGCCTATCATCAAGAAGGATTTGGCGATACATCTTCTCGATGTCACCGTTGAAAACATAGCGATAAAATCTCCACCTTATAATCAACAATGTCAGATCATTCTGCAACACAGGCCCGGGGTACAAAATATCATTCAAACTTAGACCTGTCGATGAGTGACTGGAGGCGTTAAATACAACCCTCAACTTAGTGGAGATCCTTTCGGGCTTTATAACTGCATGATGGGGCATATAAAACCCCGAGCCTACTTCATCTGACCCTCCCACTCTTACCATTTGTCCCAAAGACTCATATTCCTTAACCACTGAGTCATACATCACCTTAAGATCTGGTTTCTTCAACAACGAAGCCTCATTCCGTAAAAATTGTCTAACTGCTCTTGTACGGGATAATCCCAATCCCTTTCCTTCTGAATATTGAGGCTTGAATGGAAGACATACTATAAATCTACCAGTATTCGATCTCCTCGTTGTGTTTCTGTATAGTTCTTCACAGTATTCCTCTTCTGCGTTCATGGTACTTATCCTTGGCGGCTCTTCCAGTTTCCAAAATTTCTCTAATTGTTGATTGAGGGAAACTTCAGTGCAAAAAGAAACGAGAGTCGTAAAACTATCAGTGGGTCTATCAAGCTGCCCGGTCAACACCCAACCAAATATCGTATTCTGAGCTACGAGTGAACCAAGAATATTCCTCCGAACTCCCTCCAAAATGATCTGAGGATAAACGTCGGCTCCAATCAATATGTCAACTTTATCGCTTTGTCCGAAATGTGGATCTGCAAGCTGCAGACCTTCCAAAGATTGCTCAGGAATGGAAATTGAAGAACTTGGAAGTTTTCCTGTCAGCTGTGGTAAGACAAGAGCACATACTTCAACTTCCTTCCTGTTTTCACCCCCAGACACCAGGTTAAATGTACACTGCTTATGTGTCAAACCTGCCAATGCATTATTCAATCCTGAAATCCTCGCATTAACCTTCGCGGTGCGTATTCCGACACGTCTTTGTAATCTTTCCGATATGAAAGAGGCCTGTGATCCCGAATCAAGTAATGCCCTTGCCGAGAAAACTACTCCGTCTACGGCAAAATTCACTATAGCAGTGCCCAACAGTACAAGTCTAGAAGATCTAGCGAAGCAATTCTGAATCTCCCGCTCACTTGTTGCGCTTTGAATAGAAGTTGGACAATTATCCTCCATTTCCGTGATCTCTGTACTAAGTGTTACCCGCGAATCCCGATGTAGCAAAGAATTATGTCTAGAGTTACATTTATCACAACTGTACCTGCTAGAACATTGATTCAATCTGTGGTTGCTGCTAAAGCAATTTAGACAAAGATTGTTTCTCTTAACCACCATAAATCGCTCCTCGGGTGACATTTTCAAAAATTTTTCGCAGGACTTCAAAAAATGGTCCTGTGAACAAGCAAAACAAGTGATTCTCTGAGTACTTGCCTGATATATTCTAACCTTCCTGTGTACGGCGTTAGTTCTACTTGATCTCCCTGAAGTCTCAGGAGCTTCAATATTCGTAAAATCAAAAACTGTTTCCAACGATTGGAAACGTGCCGTCAAAAAATTATCCAAATCCTCCCATCTAGATATTTCCGTCTTATCTTTCACCGTCTGTTCCCACAATGATAAGGTCGTAACCGGGAGTTTAGTCGAGCACAAAAAAACAAATATGGGGTCCCAACTATCAATGCATACTTCATGCAATTTCAAGGACGTGATGCAATTATTTATCTCCCGTTGGAGACGCTTAATTTCCTGTGCTGACTCCGATTTGACTGAAGCTAGATTAAAAAGGATTTTCAGTTGACTATTCACTAAAATCCTTTTATTTTCATATCGATCCTTTAAATTATTCCAAGCCATTTGGAATCCCTCATTGGTTAATTGAGACTTTTTAACAATCTCCAATGCCTCACCCTGTGTGTTCTGACGTAAATAAAACAGCTTCTCAACGGGAGTGATCGATTGACAGTCAATATACACGGCCTTAAACATATCCCTAAACGATGGCCAGGAAAGATAATCACCATAAAAGACTTCTGTGGTACATGGTGGTAATCTCAACCTGTGATCATTACCTCTGCTTTCAGAAAATTGCTGAGTAACGCCACTGGGAGAAGCACAAGTGGACGTTAGAACCGATCTACTCAAAAAAGACTGCGACAATTCTCCCATCCCAGCTGCACAAGTAATATACGCCTCTCTGCATTGTCTGAATAGCTCAGATGCCTCCTTTTCCTGTTCTTCTGAACACTCACAATCAACACAGAATTTCTCATAGGAATTCTTAACTTTGGTCCACAACCCTTTGAACTCCTCCTTGCGAAGTTCCACGGTGAACATAGTGTGGGTAATACTAGCCGCGCTATTCTCCCTTTCGAACTCCAAAAACAACGCGGCAAATTTCTTAAATTTTCTTAACAGAGCTGGATCTGCCATTATTAATTATACTTTGAGCACTAAACGGTTTGAATATCGCACAAATGTCGGTCACTTGATAATCTTCTGGTATTTGGCTTCTTCAACCCAAACAACACAAAAAACTATCTTTCAATAAATTCCAAATTCAAATATTGACAAAAAATTATATGGTTCTAGTTTATCTCATATAAATGTGGGTATAAATGTCGATGACAGGAAAAAAATGTATATGTCAACCAAAACAAAAGAAAATAGTCGTACAAATTGCCAGAATAGCGTGATTAATATGGTGATGATTTGACGCCAAAGATTTTCCACCCTTTACAAACCAAGTTCGCCTTATTCCAAGTCGTTTCGATTTCTTTCTTAATTCTTAATCTTTTCCAACGTAACATAAAAATTTCATAAAATGAAATACAACAAGGTTAAATTTTGGAACAGTTTACCTTTCTTACCGTATGTTATATACCACACGCCTATTAGGCCACAGCCACATGAGAAAATTCCATCAATCCTCAAATAACTAGTAAATTCCAGAATGTGAACTTCTCAATGGTTAAGGGTCCAGTCAATGGGTACATAATCAACTGACTGGGACCGGATTCGTGAAAAGTTGGAGAAATGGGTGGCAGAAAAATTTTCCATGCACCGTGAAGACTCTTCTCATAACAAGTCTCTTTAGGTCGGCGTGTTGCTAATGTGTGGAAAAATACACTTGCCAAAAAACGCTAAGCACAAAAACTGTTAAATTTCGCAACACAAGATAGAAATTTGGCGTATATGTTACATCTAGCAAGTGATACGTTTTATTTTCCTAGATTTATTCTATTTTCCACCTGGATTCTTATTAACTCCAAAACAGTTCTAACAAATATGTCGGCGGATATTTAGAATAAGCGCTATGTTGACAACACAGATTTATTGAGTTCCACAACAAAAAAGAGGGAGAGAGATGAAATTAATATAAGAGATTTCCCTGATCTCACTGAATTTGCCGCCGCTTGACTCCCTTTTACATTATTAGTCTCTCGCTCTGAGCTCCGGCCTAAAATAACAACAACAACAAACCAAGTTGAACGTTGAAATAGTTGCGAGCGATCCACTCTCAGTACATTTTGACTTCACTATTACACACACTTCAAGTCCCCTCTCAGTTTTTTGTATTGGTTTGTTTATTTATATATATATTTTTTTATTTATATGTATATATATTAATTTTCATTTGTTTAATGTTTCCATTTAACTATTATTATTTTTCTTTATATGGGTTCGAATCACTTGTAAAATTGTCAACTAATAACACCACTATTAACAATATTAACTAATATCATATGAAATGGTTGTCAAAATATAAATGAGAGAGAACAAAAAATGTGAACGGAGCGGTCGAGAGTTGCAAGACTGATTTGGTATAAAACTGGGAAAGAAACTTGTTCAACACTCAAATTTAGTAAATTTGATATTAGATATTTTCATGCACATTAAAGTTAATTAGAAATTCTTTTGTTTTGTCTTTTATTTCACCATAAATGCTTCTCTTGCTCCGTATCCGGTTCGAAGGACCTTGTTTACATTTGGAATATTTTGGATATTTTTTCCCAAAGGACCGGCGGAGCACTGCTGAAGCAAAAACAAAAACAAGTGGTTGAGGCTCTGTCGCAGCATGAAAAACCAAAAGTCATTTAAGGCACAACAAAAACAAAACGCTTTCTACTAGATCATTTATATCTTAATCCACAGACTTCTTTATTTCAAATCGTACTTTCTTATAAATATTATTTCGAGAGCGATAACAATTTCAGGGAAATCCAAAAAAATTGACTGTCTAGTAGACAACTTTATGCTATCCAAGATTCTTACGAACTAACTTAAAATATATGCATGCAATAATAATAAAAACAATAACGAGTAACAGTGAATTCTTAACTAGATAAAGATAATCCCAGGACCGCAGCTAAATGGCCACATCTGCAAATAACCAGGAGACAACGTTTATCCAAAAACGGATTTCTAAGACCTTTCCATAGATGGCGTTAATTTCGTTACTCCAACAAAATATATTCTCAACCTAAACATCCTCTAACGAAAAATGGAACTATATGAATCGGGAAATTGAGATAGTAAATGAGTACTGTACCTTGGCGTGTTACTAACACCAAAAATGACATTCACCAAGCACTTAGAACTTAGGAACCAAAAGGCTAAGATTTGTATAAACGCAACATGGAAGAATCTCATTGATAAACCCCTTGTGTCGCTTATAGATAAATGGAAAATTTTCCAAAGCGTATGCAGAACTATACAATCATATGGTGCTCAAGTATGGGGATTTGGTTGGTTCGAAGAAGTAGGCAAGCTACAAAGATACTTTCTAAAAAAAATATTAAAGCTACCAAAACATATACCAAATTATATATTATCTCTAGAATCTGATGTACCTGACAACCACTTTTATACATTGAAACTACATATAGATTATATTTATAATACAATATTGAAATACGGAAATACAAAGTTGCCGCATAAGCTATCAATGAAAATATGGAGCAAAAGAATTTTCTGGGCAGCAGAGTTAAATCGTTTAGCTGAAAGTGCAAATTTCCTGGTAGGAAATTGGTTAACAACTGAGGAGAATTGGAAAGCAAAATCTAATATATTCCTCAGCCATCTAAAAACTCAAAGTTATATGGAAAATTCGGAAAGGGCCAGGGAAAGCGAAGGAAGATTTTATCGATTATTAAATCCGGACAAAGGAATAGACTATTTTAGCAACATTTGGAATATTGAAAAAATCTCAATTTTGATTAAAACCAGAGCGGATGTGTTACCGTTAAATGGAAATGACTACAGGACTCAAACAAACGACCAATGTACGCTCTGTAATATGAGGGAAACTGAAAACTTACAACATTTCTTAGCCAGATGTCCAATGTTACAAGAGTTAAGGCGGAGATATCTAGGAAGTACATACATATCTGAAAGAGAGTTAATTTATATCTTAAATGGAGATCTCGATGATGGTTGGGAAAGATTGTTTAACTATGTGAACAATGCGTTAAAATATAGAAAGAATATAATCACAGAACATTTCTAGATACATGTAATCCAGGAAAGCAAATATACTAAGTTGATTTATATCTATTTAACAGCAAAGTAAAGAATTCTTTATGTTAAAGACAGACAACTTTGAAAGTTATTGTCAATAATATTATATTATAATTTTGTTATCTCTAAGTCAAAATGTAATTACTAACAATGAATTGTAAATTTTGATGAAAACAAAATAAAATCTAATCTAATCTAATCTAACTGTCTAATTTCAGAAACTTAACTAAATTATAAGTTTCCATAAAGAACACACAATTTTATTGCTACAGAAATGACAGGAAGGAAAGACGAGGTGGTGGAGTAATGATACTAATCAGAAGACATATTAGGCATAAGATGCTAAAACCGTTAAAAACAACTTTAATAGAAAATGTTGGAATACAAGTTTATTTAGACACCGGTGAAATCGGCTGTTATTTCTCTGTGGCAAAGATAATAATCGTTAGGTTGATTTCAGCGCATATATTCGTAAATTAACAATGTCAAAGAAATAACCTCCGAGGGATTTTAATTGTTTGGCATCTATCGTACATTGGGGATGTCAAGAAACATGGGATAATTTACTTCACGACAAAATGCAAACTTCCCAATATCACGTAATATTTCCTCACAGTAGCACATTCATTACTTCAGACCCAACAAAACAATCATCAACTTTGGATATATTCTTAAGCAATATTCCTCAATATTTCCAATCTTTGAATGCAATAAATGATCTCTGCACAGAAAAAAATTTCACGAACATTTTTCCAATTAAAATCTTAATTGAGTTTTAAAAAATATTCAATTAAAAATTTAATTGAATCAACAAATTTTATAATTGAAATAAAAATCAATCACACAAATTAATAGTATCAATTAATTTTTTAATTGGATCAATTAATTTTTTAATTGACTGTCAATTAATTTTTTAATTGATACTATAATTTCTGTGATTGAAGACATTTCAATTAAAAAATTAATTGGATCAATTAATTTCGTGATTGATTCAGAAAAAAAAATTGTTTGTGTGTGATTGAAGACATTTTAATTAAAAAATTAATTGGATCAATTAATTTCGTGATTGAATCAGAAAAAAAAAATTTTTGTGTGTACAAGTAAAGCATACACTAAACCAAACCAAATTCCCCAATCAATCAAAGAGTTGATTCAGATCAGAAACATTTATAAGCGAAATTAGAAGCGATATAGAGATGTAAGTTTCGCAATAAAAATTGGAATAAATTGCTCTTATCTATGGATGGAGCTTCTAGTGTCTTCTGGAAAATATCGAAAATTCTAAGAAACAGATCCAAATCAATACGAACGCTTGTAGATTGAAATACTTTTTATAATACTGAATATGAGAAATGCGAAATTTTGGCAAAAAGTTTCCTATCAAACCATACAGATTCGCCAAACCAAAGCGATATTGACACAATCAGAGAAGTTAACTATATTGTAAACTTAATAACCGCGAGCACTACTACAACCTCAGATGTCTCCACACTACACACAAAAAATTATCACCAACATTTTTTCAATTAAACATTTAACTGAATTTGGAAACGGATTCAATTAATATGTTAATTGGTTCAATTAATTATTTAATCAAATTCGAATAAAAACCAATTAAAAAATTATTGATATTTGTTACGTTTCCAAATAAAATATTAATTGATTCAATCAATTTGTTAATCAATTCGGAAATAATTTTCAATTACAAACGTGATTGAAAATGTTTCCGTTTCCAATTACACATGTGATTGATCCAATCACCTTTGTGATTGAAATTGAATAATTTTGTGCAATGGAAAGAGCGAAAATAGAACAAGAGAATGGGTATTTATAAAAAAAATGTATGATGGAGAGATCAGTCTGTGGAAGTAACTCGTAACGAACGGTTGGGTTTTAGTTTTTCGCGTAAATTGAAAAACTGTCTGCTACATTCAAAATGTGTGCATAAATATTTTGAACGCAACAACAAATCATAGCAAAGGGTTGAAATAAATACAGTGTGCAACAACAAACGGCCACGTGGTAAAGGTTTGAAAAAAATATATGACAGAACACATTTGAAATGACCTGTGTTTGTGTTTTGTTGTATTGTAAAAATGGAAAACAATCTACGTTTATTGAAGGTAAGAAATTGTGAAATGTGAATACCGTTTTCCATTGAAGCCTGTTTACATTAAACGGACTAAAATAATATATTTTTTATTCATTTCTTTTAGTGACCAATTTTATTTCGTGAAATTGACCAATCAATCCCATCAACTCCATCATTTTATCAAATATATGAAATATGTTTCCAATAAAAAAAGTGGGTACCGTATTGATCTTTTAAAATTATAATTTTTTTTTTCACTCCTAGTTTTCTTAAAACCAAGAGCGGTATGGGTTTGTTGGAAGATTCACCTTGAAGTTGCGAAGTAGCGTTGGCATTAAATTGCATTTTTGTTTTACTTGCCTTTTTCAATTTGAACCCAAGTAGAGAGCAGTATATCTGGTATATAAACTAATGAGCTGAATTATGTAATGGTAAACAAGTTCTTTATTTTGGATTTAAAAATATGAAAAATATCCGAAAGTAATAAAAGTATGTATTTTCCATTTAAATTTTTTTTCTATTTCCAGAATTTGCAAAATATCATAAACATAATACCAAATATTTCATTGTTTTGCCATTATTTTTGTCTTTGATTGGTTCAAGTTTTAATAGACGATTTCAATGTGTGGAAATTTTGGAAAGGAATTGTACTAAAATTAAACTACCGAGCTCCTTAATACACCTTTTTATGCTAAAAGACTACAACTGCAAAAGAAGATTATAAATCTGTAACCTGGAACTAAGAATTGAACTTCCCAGTCAGAAAAGAAACCATCGGAAAAGCATTGTAAAAGCGTTGTGAACGGTTGATACACGGTGGGAAAAAGCGTTGTTACAACCCCAAAATGATAACATAATTCCACGGTGTATCGATTGTATTTAACAACGTTTTCAAAGCGTCATGAAAACAATATTTTATACGCTTTTCCGATGGTTTAACGAACGCTTTGACAACCCCAAAATGATAACATCGTTATACGGTGTATCGATGGTTTTTACAACCATTAAAAAGCACTGAAAAACAACATTTCATACGTCTTTAGGAGGGTTATAATTATAATTTTACAGTACCTTAAAACCGCTATTGAAACAAAACAAAATACGTTGAATATTTTATTGTTATATTTATATTAGTGTTTTACACTTTACAAAGGAACATCAGAAAACTGAATAATTAACAATTAATAGGAAAAATGCATAATTAAGATTAAGGTTGACATTTCTAATTGGTAGAAAAATTATTTTAATATGGTTATTTAATATGGTGTTCACGTTGGAAATAATAGACTCCTCCATTCTTTGAAGTTATAAAGTAAACTTCTCCGTAAACTGCAAATTTCATTCTTCAACTCATTTTTTATCTCTCCAATTGCGTCCTTAAAAGCCCTTAACTCTCTTCTAACTTCATCCCTGAATGAAGCTACATAGAAAGATAAAGAATAACATTTGTTGATAATGGCCTCTATTGGGCGAAATACATTTCCTTACTCTCGTCATCCTTATTTACGGAATGGGATGGCATACTGTGATCCTCCGTCTCGAAAAAAAATCCAAATTATCATCTATAGCATCTGTTAAGTGAAAAATGAATTAAAACAATTATATAAATTCAGGATTTCAAAATGTACCTCTTCTGTGTTTTAGCTTTTGTCGCTTTGCTTGATTCTTTCCTACGAAAGGCATCGTTCCAATGGAGTCCAACCTTTTATCAGTGTCTGTAGAAACAAATTGAAAATATAAAGAAATGAATTCTTTATTGCACGACATTTTTCTTACCTTCAGTTGTACCAAGGGTGTTAATTTTCCTTTTGTTAAGATTTTGAGACATTTTACCAATATTTATTCTTTATTTTATTTTCTTATTTCGAAGTGACGCTTGTTTTCGCCGTTATAACTGTTTCACGTTTGTTTATGAATTGTTGTTTCTTGTACACAGAGTTGCATTTTTTCAGTGTTACCATCTCAAATTCCTGAATTATACAAAGAAAATTCCCGACACTAAAGGTGAGTATTAAGTTCGAGTTTAGTCGCATTTTTTCACTAAAGGGAAAACTAAATCTTAAAAAGCATAAAATTATGCATATTTGTTGCAGATTTCATTATAACTTGATGGGGAATATTACAAAGCAAATTTTCACAAAGTTTGTATTCCTTAAAATGTATTGTTAAAGAAAAGTAATCGTGGAAAATTTGCGATTTTAGCGGCTAAACTCGAACTTAATACCCACCTTAAGCCGCTAAAATCATTTTATCACGATTACTTTTCTTTAATATGAAGACGATTATATTTGAAGACGATTATATTTTTATCAAGTCTTGTCAAATAGTGGATGGAAAATATACAAGGAATTAATTGCGATGCATTTTATATTTCTGAACTAATTAATTTAAAAAAGTAACCGTGAAAACTGGCTGGTTTTCAGCTTGAAAACGGAACATAGTACTCAGCTTAAGTTATAATAAAATTTGCAACAAATATGTATAATTTTATGCATTTTTCTTACTGATTTAGTTTTCACTTTAGCGATTTAAGCGGCTAAACTCGAAGTTAATTCTCACCTTAACATGTGAAAAAAAGTAATTATGTCTAACAAAATTTCTTCAATTTGTCGATAAATAAGTACTTATAGTTGGGTTTTGGCGTGAGTCAGCGTTTAGTTTAGTTAAAACTTTCTACAATTCCCTCATTTGTAAAATTAACCAAAATTGTTGTTTCTAGTGGTTTCACTGTTAATGTACATATTCACTTTATATGATAAAGGAACATTATCCTATTATAAATCAATTCATATCAACAATAATACATCCATTACTCATTAAAAACCATTGGACATTGATGGAACATGCATTTTCAAAGATAATTTTATGGAAAATTTACTATTTAAAAACCGTAAATTAATTTGTTTAGCAAGCGTTGTTTCAACGTTGGCTTCCAACGCTGTTACAACGCTCAATATTTATAACCATCGTAAATTCCTGACTGGGTTGATATTCTATTCAGGTAAGTTTTAACAAAATTAACTTTTAATTGAACAAAATTGAATTCGAATTATTCTGTTTACTTTCAGAAAAACTAATTTAGCTTACAGGCTGCTTATTTATTGGAAATCTAGGCGCATTTACATATTAGAAGGAACATGCTGACATGGTTATTATGATAAGGAAGATAATGATTTATATAGTCTATTTTTTCACCCTATAGTTGTAATTGATAGTAATTGTATGTGTAAGTTATGGTAGAACAAAACACACAACTGAGAAGAACCAAATTTATATTGCATAATTCAAAAAATAATAAAATATTGAATATTTTTTATTAAGAAACACATATTTTCTTTTATTTAAAATAAAACTAAATTCAATTTTGGGGACGCAATATATAATTTTTGTGAATGAAATTTATAGCCAATTTCAATTAATTACTTAATTGAATGAATCAAATAGTTGATTGATTTTTGTCGTGAAATTAATTAAAATTTTGATGGATTCAATTAAAACTGTGATTGAATTTTATGTTAAAAATCAATCACGTTTTTAATTGATTCAATCACACAATTAATTGATTCCGTGACAAAAGTCAATTAAATTTTTAATTGAAAATCGTGTTGGTTTTGAATCCGCGATTTTCGTGCTTGAAATCAAAAAAAATTTTTTTGTGTGTAGTGCAAAATTTCAACCAAATTCGGCCAAAAATATGGCTTCTGGGGCCATATAAGTCCATATCGGGCGAAAGATATATATGGGAGCTATATCTAAATCTGAACCGATTTCTTCCAAAATCAATAGGGTTCTATTCTGACCCAAATTAGGAACATGTGCCAAATTTGAAGGCGATTGGACTTAAATTGCGACCTAGACTTTGATCACAAAAATGTGTTCACATACAGACGGACATGGTTATATCGACTCAGGGACCCACCCTGAGCATTATTGCCAAAGACAACATGTGTTTATCTCGTCTCCTTCTGGGTGTTACAAACATATGCACTAACTTATAATACCCTGTTCGTAAACATTAATTTTCGCGCATTTGCTTTTGTGTTGTTCGTAAAGAGCAATGCTGCCCAAAATTAAATTTCGTATTTTCGCGGTTTTGGTCACAATTTTTTGTTCAAATATGAACTTTTAATATATTAATTTATTTATAAATCCTCTGGTGCATCATAAACGTTTTAATTTTGTAAAATTGGCAAACTACAAAAAGGAAAACGAAAGAGATTGTAAGCGTGCTCTTATTTTTCTCGTTTATTCGTAATCTTCGGAACTGTCAAACATAGTTTGACACCCATGGTTCATCTATGTATTATAATGTCTATGGCTAAAATCAACGAAGTAAAGTACGAGTTGCTTGACCACCCACCTTATTCTCCCGATTTAGCTCCCAGTGACTTTTGCTTGTTCCCAAATCTAAAAAAATTCCTTGCTGGCAAGCGGTTTACCTCAAATGAAGATGCAATTACAGTTGTAAACCACTATTTTGAAGACCTTGAGGAAAACTATTTTAATCAAGGGATAGAATTGCTAGAAAAGCGTTGGACTACGTGTATTGAAGTTTCAGGAGATTACATTGAAAAATAAAAAAATTTTTGAAAAACTAACTATTCTCTTTCATTGATAGTCTAAGAAGTTTCTGAACCGCCCTCGTATTTTTTCTGAAGATGCATTGCTACCGAAAAAATAGTTTTTCGATTGTAAATTCTAGTTTTCGACTTTACCCATCATGAAATGAACTAAGATATTGAATATTTGGTTTAAAGATAGAAAAGCTTC